>NW_024868261.1:139544-147912 GCF_013358625.1 Macadamia integrifolia
AAAAAAAAAAAAAAAAAAAAAATCAAATGCCCTGCATTTTGTTCTTCAAATGAAGTGAATGAACAGGTAGGTTGTCAGTCACAGGTTCTCCATAGTACAAATATGCCCCAAACTTCAACCTAACTGATGTACACACGGTTGTTAGATATAAAGAATTGATAATAAGAGTTTGAAAACCAAATCCAAAGTCATCAACTCATACTCAATTTATGATCCATGCATGTATCAATTAAATCCCCCTGAAGCAACTTATTACAGTAATTTTTTCCTTCAGAATAAAAAGAAAATAGATACAGAGAATTAGAAAGTTTCAGAAATCTCTTGCAATGTTCCTTTGGACTGCTTGGCACTTTACGCAGCTGCTCAGCAGAAAGGCTGCTTGGCGTTTTAGGCCACTGCATAGCAGAATGGTACCTATATTTATCAAGAGAATATAAATAGGAAGAGTTTCCCTTGTAAGGCCCCGTAAAGTAGACACTGTTCCTTGATATTATTGGAACATCAGTTACTGAAAGAGAAGAGTGAGAGCTGACAAACACTGTTATACCATTCAAGCTTTCCATTTCAACCCATTTCATCTTGGTCAAGTCGAGTTTGTTTATAATGGGCTTATTAGGAAAAGAAGCCAACACCAATAAAAGCTCCCCCTTGAATTGAACAATATGTTTATCTTTCTGTAGACCAAAGCTCCAACGGGGACGATTATGTGGAGGCACTGGAAAGGCACTCCAAGTATATTTTTGTGCATCAAATACCCCCCACCAAATTATTAGCTGATTGACCCAAACAATAGAATAACCCATTACAGAAAACTGGACCATCCACACAACGGAACAAGGCATCATCAGAATTTTGGTAATCAAAAGTTGTCCACTGTGTATCCCCTGGATGACAAATGCAAATGAAAACCCATCTGCCATGAATTTCAGTTCTAATTGCAAAAACTACAGTCAGGGGGACTGTGGGCTCACAAGATATAGCAACTTTCGCAGAAGAAAATGGAAAAATACTGCAACAGGGAAGATCGATTATTGATTTACTGAAGAGATCGAATAAGAAAATGCTATTGTCATTTCCAGAAAACAGCACCCATCCATCTTTGCTGCAGTGGATAACTGTGCCCTTTAGCTCTGGGATTTCATCAAAATAGAACTTGCCTAGTAAAGGGTCAAAGAACTTGATTATACCATCTGCAGCTGGGGAGAACAAAAGCCATGGAGATTGGTTTACCACACGGAGTGGACGGGAAACATTTCGCCATTCCTTACAAACACAGGACAAGCGAACATGATCTTCGAGGCACAGATTGGACACAATGAACTGCAGGAGTACTGTAGGAAGGTCAGACCAAAGCCGCAGTTCATCTACTCTGCCCCTATACAGCATTGCATAAACAACAAGCAATTGAACTTAGTTCACAATATCATCAACATAAACCCTTGAATACTTCAATCTATAAACAGATATTGATATATTGATTTATACTAATTGTAATCCCTCATACTGCTTTTCCTAGAAGAAAACAGAGTCTTTAATCCCAATAAAAGGCCTTTCAACTCAAACAAATAAAACCCAAACTGTAGCATTCAAAATAAAATTCTTCTCCAAAAACCCTAAATATTTGAATCCTATTACAAAGCATAGAAGCAAATACAGGAATAACCTTATTATGACATACAAATATGAGATTCCATTCAAACTCTAAATGTTCTAGGATGAGACATGAGTAAAAAATCCCATTAAAAACATTAAACTGGTCGTTCCCGATACTTAACTGAGTTAAAACTTAAAAGTAGCTAAAGATTATAACTAAATTAAAACCCAACAAGCAGTCATGAAAAGAAAAGCCCAGTAGAAAGAACTTACGGGTTCTCTCTCTTCGCTGTCCTTTTTCTTCCCGTCATGAAGAAAACCTGATAGAATGCGAGAAGATGAAATTGTTTTAGGGTAGAAATAGTGTTTTTTTTTTTCTTTGGTAGAACTCTCAGGGAAGTCTGGATTTATGAAGAGGCGAGTTGCAGATATAGCCAGAAAGAAAAAAAAGCTTTTCCTTGTATGGTACAACGTTTTTTTTTTTCGGAAGAAGTGGTACAACAGTTTTGACCATTGGAATGTTCGTAGATTCTCACACCGAAAATAACGCGAGCCGTATCTCATTCCATTATGGCACCAATAAATTAGAGCGTTATTGTTTAGCCTATTTATTTTTGGCAAAATGGTCGCGGTACGTGCAGAAAAATAGGAATGCAGAACGTTCGGAGCTCGGTGAATGTTCACGTAAGTGATATGATTGACAAGTGTTAAATATGTTAATCCTGCTAACAGAGTTGTAACCGTTTACAACTCTGTTTAATATTATTAATATTTAAATACATAAATAATAAAAATCCCAATATAAGTGGACTCCTTCTTTCATTCCGCTTAGAAATCTCGATTCTCTCTTTCTCTCTCTCCTTGCTTCTTCTTCAAGGTTGTTCCTTCTTTCTTCTTCCTTTTTCACCACTCTCCAGTCTAGTTGAAGTTTTGTTTACCAATCTCTCATATGTTCAGTGCCTGAAAATAGTTATGTTGATTTTTTTCTTATCTCATTCTATTTTGAGAGAGAGATAAAGAGATGATGATGATGGCGGTTGTAGAAAGAATGAACAACGTTGAAGAAAAAGCAAGAAGAGAGAGAGAGAGAGAGAGAATTGAGATTTCCCAACAAAATCGAAGGAGTCCGCTTATATTGGATTTCTATTATTTATTTATATAAAAAAATATTAGACAAGTTAAGTAACCACATCCGTCATCTCTCCACCCTAAAAACTAGGAATCAGTTACAATATAAAAAACTAATAGATGGTTTAGATTAACCTAAACTTAAATGGACGGCTAATATTAAAAGAAAGTGAAAATAAGATTGCAATACGTACGTCTTGCTACCACTCGCCCTTTATTTTTATTTTATTTTTATTTTATTTTTATTTTTTATGAATAAATATATATTGGGAAAACCCAAAAGAAAGCTATACAAGAAAGAAAGAGGAAAGAGGAAAGAGGAAAGAGGAAAGAGGAAAGAGGAAAGAGGAAAGAGGAAAGAGGGCGGAGGGCGGAAGGCGGAGGGCGGAGGGCACACTGCCAGCTACGTGAACAAGCCCAAAGAAAAAAGAAGAAACCTCTAATAGATACAAGCCTTCAAGGGAAGGGGTGGGGTGGGGTGGGGAGGGGAATGGAAGATAGGAGATTCCATGAGTCGATGATAAGCCTGTTCCTAGGAGAATCAGGTATTGGGCGGAGTTATTGTTTAGCTTTGATTTGCAAGGAAATGAGTTCCATTGGGTGTCTAATAATGGACAATATAACCCAGATATGATTCCTTTCCATAGAGTTCATGAATCATAGAGTGATTTCATGGCTGGGGTGACCTCGAGACGTGTGCTCGGGTCCTCCTAGCCGTGTGATCACTCTATGGTGCATGGGGTCTATGGAGAGGATCCACATATAATCCTAATGGTAGGGGTGAAACAGGGTCGGGTTGGGCTCGGTTTCTTAAAACCCAAGCCCAACCCTGCATCCCTTTAATTGGGCCAGAGCCCGCCCAACCCAGCTAGGGCCTGGAAAAATTCAACCCTGAGGGCAGTCTTGGTTTGGTTGTGTCGGGTTCTTACACACATCTAATGCAAAGACATCATTACAACATATTTTTCTAAAATAAAAAATGGGTGATGACTGATGCGTTTATACTTTATAATAATGTATTGAAATTTTTGAAGTAAAAATGTGAGCAGTGTGTGCATAGAACATTGTAATATATTAAATTATAACATTTTACCAAAAAAAAAAAATTATAACCTATGTTACAATGTGTATATATTATAATGATATGTACAAATAATGATGTAAAAGAAGTATATATATATATATATATATAACACATATTATATAATTAGGGACTCAAGGTTAAAAATCAAGGTTTGGTTGGGTTGGGTTGGGCTGGGCCTAGAACCCAACTTGGGCCCTACTCGATCTTGACCTAGTGTTGGGCCCTCCGGGTAAAAAAAACTTGGCCCAAGCCCTGTTAAGGCTTAGGGCGAGCTAGGGCAGGTTAGGGCCGTCAGGGCCAAACTTTCACCCCTACCTGACAGTTTGCGTGACCACTGCGCCAATGTCTATATCAATGGAAGATGGTATGGAGGCACCAAGGTGAGGGTAGTGCAATCTTTTACCACACATTTGTCTTTAGGCATAGAACCACACAACGGGACAGGTTGTTATTCTCCCTAGTTGTTATTCCATTTAAAGTAGGGGTGCAACAGGGGCCGAGCTTCTTAAAACCCTAGTCCAACCCTGAGTCCCCTTAACTGGGCCCAAACTAGCCTTGACCCTGACTCAGGGCCGTAAAACTTCAATCCAGGCCTAACCCTTCAAGGTTCAACCCAACCCTTACCCTCCTTGATTGGCCCTGATTTTTCAGGGTTGGGTCGGGATGACCCTGATTTACCTTGACCCTGACCCTGACCCTGATTGACCCTAGTTTGCCATCAAAGGCCATGTATACTCTGATCTTGACCCTGCAAAATACGATATAACTAAAAAATAAAAAAAATTCATAATAAAGACTAGATTAAAAAAAAAAAATATATATATATATATATATATATAAAGTCATAAATTACTTGTCATGAGGAGAAAATCCTAAAGCAAACATTCAAACAATACAAATAATTCCAACTATCATAGTAAATAAAGAGAAAATCATTCTAAGAAAACAAATAATCCAAAAAATTTCAATTATTTGTCATGATAAACAAAAAGATCATATTAAAAAAGCAAACAATCCGAAGATCTCAAAACCGTTGTCATGTTAAACACAGAGAAGAACATCCTAAGAAAACAAAAAATCCAAAGTCAACATCAGGGGCAAAATCCAAGGCCGGATTAGGCCAAAAGTTAGGGTAAAAAAATCAGAGCCGGGTTCAAGGCGGGCTGGGCGGGCCAAAGACATCAACCCTTACTTACCCTAACTCTGACACGGGGTTAGAAATTTCAGGGTCAGGCCGACCCTCAAGGCCAAAAATTTTGGGTCGGTACTTGTTCCAGATCAGGGTGGACCAAGGGTGGGTTCGGACTATCAGGGCCAAACTTGCACCCCTAATTTAAAATACTTAAATTTGATTATGTTAAGGGTTCAAAGGGATGGAGTTGTTTTTTGATTGAAAAATAGTCCTTGGAGAAATTATTTATGTTTGTCTCTATCATCCCTCAAACAAGGGGATAGAAATGTTTTTTACATGAAGAGGATGGGAATGCTTGTATAAGCTATGCTTCCAGATTGAATTCTTTTTTCCTTTTTGATTTTGTTTGAAGAAAAAAAAGTTATAATAGATAGGAGAGGCATGCATTTCCTCCCTAATTTTCTATATAGCTCAAAATTTCCATATCCGCAAAACAAGGTGCTTCCATTAACCGATTCCATTGATGGATTCATATCCACTGAACCTTTTGCCAACTATAATAATTGAAGGTTTTTGAACTTTTTACTAATTTTGCAAAATTCAAATTAATCTATAAAATTTGGGGTATTTGGAATTTTTTAACCTGGTCCATCTCAATCGAACAGTCCCATTTCTTTAAACATGTGTGAATTTCTTAAACAATCTTCAAAGGATTTTGGAACCTGGGCAAGTTGGATTTGATGGAAAATCAAACGAAGGTGGGTGATACGATAGCAAAGTTTAGACATCATCTGACAATGTCACATGTCAAAATTTCCTTTCACTTAATACCATATCAATATATGTGTGTCAAGGGTGAAAGTTTGGCTCTGACAATCAGAATTCGCCCTAAGCCCGAATAGGATTTGGACCAAGTTTTTTGACCTGAGGGCGGATTAGGGTTGAAAAACCTCTAACCTGGCCTCAACCCTAACCCAACCCAACCCAACCCAACCCAACCCAACCCAAAAATTTAACCTTTCATCTTTATAATAGAAATTAGGGCCCTAATAGGTATTTTATTTTTCTTTAATTTTTTTAATATTTGCAACATGAAAGGAAAAAAATATGTCAATCAAGGTTAATCCAACCATTATAGGAGCCAAGGTCAATCCAACCCAGGCCAACCCAACCAAACCTGGCCCTGATAGGGTCAGTTAGGGTCCGGTTGGGTTGGTATGAACCCAGCAGGGTTGGGCCTAAACATGAATCCGATAGAATTAAGTTGGGCCTGAGTTGAATTTTGAGGATCTAAGGTTGGGTTAGGGTTTTAAGAAACTCAGCCTAACCGGCCTTGTTTCACCCCTATTTGTGTGCCTATGTATTATTTTAGATCATTGTTGGAAAACTGTGATAGTATAAAAATAACAATAATCAGTAAATATATACCTACGCAACACGGACACACTTCTCCAGCCTCCAACTAGTTGGATGGTCTTGTAGTCATCATGAAATGAGGTTTGTCACTCATTGATCAAGCTGCATCAACAAACATACAAAATGTTAGAAGGGAATTTCTTTTCCAGCTCTAGTTCAGGAACACTACTTTTGGGTACTCTTAACCCCACCATCTATTGTTTTATTATTCCTCTCCACTTCTTCAATATCAGAGTGAAACCCTTGAACATCATCGTTAATGTTTGGTTGTTGGCTCAGCATTTGCTGCAGATTAAATCCATTATTTGATTTCACTTCAAAGGGTGTTAAAGTCAGGCCAAGAGAAAAATCTGACGCTTCATCATCGTTGTCATGAAGAAGAGCTCTCTTGATGTGCCTCACCATCTTTACCTCTTCCCCTTCCACCAATGCTCTGTTATTCCTCTTCTCCTCCTCATCATCTGTATCTTCTTCTTCTTCTTCTTCTTCCACCTCTTCAGCATCATCATTGGCATCCTTTTTCTCCTCCTCCTCTTCGTCGGCATCTTCTTCTTCCTCCTTCTCTTCTTGGGCATCTTCTTCCTCCACCACATCTTCATCATCATGGTCAGCATCAAACCATCTGAAGAAATCTGCTACCAACATAGCACTGGATCGTTGGTTAGGCATTTTCCTTTCAGAATCATTGTTTTCGAACAACACCTTACAGAATTTCACTAGGATGCTGGTCTGACCAGGATTGAAATGGCAAGAATACAAATGCCCAGATATCTCTTTTATCTCTACATTTAAATACTCAATAGCATCTTTGCATTCCAGCGGAAAGCCAAACCAATCAAACCCTTTGAAATGGTGGATGTAGATTATATCTCCCTTATTAGTGAATTCAATGTCCTCAATTCTAATGGAGTGGTCACAAATTGTCTTTTTTCCTCTCCAATGGATACAAGCGTCAATCTGAAGAGAGATGGTTACTAGATCATCGATCACAAAATTCATATCTCCTCACAATTTTGCGGATAAAAATCGTCTGCAATTCTAATCTTGTACAATTCTGTGCAATACCCCATTGAGAGGGTGACACGTGGACAAATTGGTTTGAACCTCAGATTAATCCTACATTGATTCAACTCCAAACCAGTTTGTTCAAGTTGCACTACAAGAAAAGTGGCAATGGCGGCGTTTTTAAATGCCACTGTAGAGTGTGCAAATGCCGCTATATGGCTATGGCGGCATTTATGGCAAACGCTGCCCAAACGCCGCTATATCCACTGCCGCAAAAGAACTACGGCGTATTTTGCAAATGCCACCGTAAAATATCTTCGGTGTCATTTATTTATAAATGGCGCTAAAATACTTTGACGGCGTTTATTTATAAATGCCGCTAAAATACTTTGGCAGCGTTTATTTACAAACGCCGCTAAAATACTTCGGTGACGTTTATTTATAAATGCCGCTAAAATATTATATACAACGGCGTTTATTTTAACACCGCTAACGTGTTACATCCGCCTTTATAAGTAGGTATTCTAGCGTTGTTAACTAATGAACGCGGATGCATATAGTGGCGTTTAGTAATAAACGCCGCGAAATATAATTTTTTATTTTCAAACAAATGAACATATAGTGGCGTGTGTTAATAAATGGCTAAACGCCACTACAAGAAATGTTTTTTATTTTAAAGCAAAAGAAATATAGTGTCGTTTATTAGTAAACGCCGCTATTTTTTTATTTTTTTTATTATATATTATTATTTATTTATCTCTGAAGCAAATGCTTACATTTCTTGTTCTCATTCTGTATATGAATAAAAACTAATTGATTTATTCATCCAAAAAAAAAAAATTAATAGATTTTCACACGACCATACACAAGAATCTAATAAAAGGTTATCCATTTCCTACAAATTTAAGTTGGAAAAAAGCATGTAACAAACTAGATTGTCATCTTGAAGATAAAAAAATCCAATATCCATAGATGATACTCAATTTAAAAAAAAAAAAAAAAAAAAAAAA
>NW_024868262.1:0-84102 GCF_013358625.1 Macadamia integrifolia
CTCTTTGCTCTCTTTCTCTTTCGTGAGGGCGGGGTGTGTTATATGTGCTTACGCTGTGGGCCCCATACTATCGTATCATCGCTCGGAGATATGTGGAGGCCTATTTCACAAGAGTGTAAAGTTCATCCTTAGAGATAGGGCTTTGATGATGGTCCAATATCGGGATCGAGATTATGCAAATGGGTTTGGAGTCATCACCTAGGGTTTTGGGCCTAATACCCGGGGGTGGGCCCAATTCTTGAGAAAAGGGCCCAAAAGTTGGTCTGGTCCAGAGATTTAGGGTAAGTGTTAGGTTATAGAATTGGAAAGGTGTTAGGCACCCAATCTACCTGGTTCAACCGGTCTTCCTACTAGATGCTTAAGAATGAACATTTTCCATAATTATTCCTATTCCACATGCATGGCTAAGTTATCACACATATTTATATTGACTGAATTTAAATGACTATGTACACTAAAACAAGGTCTATATAAAGTCTACATTGTGCTAATTCTATTGAGAAATTATACCTGACCTTGACCCTTGTTTCGGGTCTAGAGGGTTGGACCCCTTGGTTGATGCGAGTACGAACTTTCTTGTAGATTCTCTCAGCTCAAGGAAAGATAGTCTTGACCTCCAACTTCCTTTCTTGAGACATGTTGACTGTGATGATATTCAGACAGAGTTCTGGCTAGGAACAGTTACTTTCGGATTTTGGCTGAGGTGACACCCCGGTAGAGCTTCCACTGGGGAAAGGTTATGAGAGGGCTAGACTGAGGTGGCACTCTGACAGAGCTTCCGCTAGGGATGGGATGAATACCTAAATGGTTGAAGAACTTCAAAGGCCCAAAGAACACTTCAAAGATTCGAAGGAATCTTACGAAGATCTCTTCGTAGATTGGAAGAACCTCAAAAGGGGGGTGGGAGACTAAGGGGAAACTTTTCCTACACAAAGATATCACTTAAAAAGCAAAGGATTGAAGAGTTTTGAAAGCCTAAAGAACACTTCGGATCTTATAAAGATCTCTCTAAAGACTTGAAAAACATCAAGGGTGAAAGGGGAGGAGAGAGGGCAGAGCTTCACTACTATGGGTTGTTGTGGGGTATTTTGGTGTGTTGTTGAGTGAAAAACCAAAGGAAGGGGGGTATATATATAATTTTTGGACTAATAGGGAGGAGAGAGAAAATTTCCTAACCAATGGTAGTAAAAAGCAATTTTTTTAAACCAATGGGGTGAAAGTAAGAAATTTTAGACCAATGGGGGGAAGGGTAATTTTCCATAGCTAATGGGGTGAAAGTTATTTTTTTTTTACCAATCATGTGAAAATATTCCTTTTTGGACCAATGGGAGGTTGTGGTGTAGGGTATGCTAGTAGGGTAGTGTAGGGTACGCAGGCAGGTGAAGAGGGAATTCCTTCTCTGATTCGATCACCGAAAGAGGGATTCCAATCACCGACGAGAGTGTCAGAGGTTTCGATGGGGGTATGAAAGGCTCAACAGGGGTACTGGAGCTCTAGCAGGGGTACTGGAACTCCAGCAGGGGAATTGGAGCTTCAGCAGGGGCACTGGAGCTCTAACAAGACCAGTGCCCCTCATTGGAGCTCTAGCAAGGGCATTGGAGCTCCAACAGTGGTGCTGGGGCTTTGGTACGGGTACGAGGGCTCTGTTATATGTGTGGGGGCTCTGACTTGGGGGCTAGGACTCCAACATTGGTGGGGGAACTCAAACATAGGTGTTGGAACTTGGTCAGGCATGAGTGGGGCTTGGTCGGGTATGCACGGGGCTTGGTCGGGTACACATAGGGCTTGGTTGAGTGCACATGGGGCTTGGTCGGGTGCACACGGGGCTTGGTTGGGTGCACGTGGGGGCTTGGGCACTCAAGGCAAGGCATGGGTGCTAGGGATAGGCTATGGGAGGGCTAGGCTGAGGTGGCACTTTGGAAGAGCTTCCTCTAGGGATGGGCTGAAAACCTAATTAGTTGAAGAACTTCGAAGGCCCGAAGAACACTTTGAAGATTCAAAGGAATCTTACGAAGATCTCTCTATAGACTGGAAGAACCTCAAAAGCAGGGTGGGAGACTAAGGGGAAACAATTCCTACACAAAAATCTCACTCAAGAAAGTAAAGGATTAAAGAGTTTCAAAGGCCCAAAGAACACTTCAAAGATCCGAAGAACACTTTGGATCTTATGAAGATCTCTCCGAAGACTTGAAAAACCTCAAGGGGAAAAGGGGAGGAGAGAGCGTAGAGCTTCACTACTAAGAGTTGCTGTGGGGTATGTTGGTGTGTTGTTGTATGAAAAACCAAAGGGAAGGGGGCTATTTATAGAATTTTTGGACCAATAGGGTGGAGAGAGAAAATTTCCTAACCAATAGTAGTAAAAAGTAATTTTTCTAAACCAATGGGGTGAAAGTAAGAAATTTTGGACCAATGGGGTGGAGGGTAATTTTCTATAGCCAATGGGGTGAAAGGTAATTTTTTTAGACCAATCATATGAAAAGATTCCTTTTTGGACCAATGGGAGGCCATGTAGGGTACACTAGTATGGCGGTGTAGGGTACAAAGGCGGGTGAAGAGGGAATTCCTTCTCTGATTCAATCACTGAAAGAGGAATTCCGACCACCGACGGGAGTGTCAGAGGCTTTGGCGGGGGTGCAAAAGGCTCAACAGGGGTGCTGGAGGTCCAGCAAGGGTGCTGAAACTTCAGCATGGGTGCTAGAGCTCCAGTGTGCTGAAACTTTAGCATGAGTGCTAGAGCTCTAGCAGAGGCGTTGGAGCTCCAGTAGTGGTGTTGGGGCTTCGGTAGGGCTCCATTATGGGTGTGGGGCTCCGACATGGGTGTTAAGACTCCGCATGGGTGCGGAAACTCAGACATGGGTGCTGGACTTGGTCGGGCACACAGGGGGCTTGGTCAGGTGCACACGGTTCTTGGCGTTATGCACACGGGGCTTGGTTGTGTGCACGCGGGGCTTGGGCACTCAAGGCAAGGCATGGGTGCTCGCATGGGTGGGGTTTGGGCACTTAAAGTACGATTTCTAGGAATGATTGTGGGAGATCCGATAGTCCAATTTTGATATACCATATATTATTGGAATCATATTTTTTAGTACTATGCATCTGTGTGATCACTTTGACCGGATTCCTTCGTATATAAAATATCAAAATTGGACCCTTCTTTTCTCTCGCGTGGGTTTTCTGTGAATTTTGGGTGAGTATGGAATGCTCCCAGGAATAGTTTCACTAGTTAGTTATCATCTCTGTCAATTAGAATCGAAAGGTCACATCCAAGATCCATCTGTCATCATAGCCAGGGTACGGTGACAAAATTGGGTGTCTACAATAGTACCTTGAGAGAAATTGGCCCCTTTGGTTTTTTCATCTTCAGCCTTTTTTTCTCTATAGTTTTGAATGGTGTGTCCTACCCTTTTACAAAATCCACACTTCCCCAATTCATCTTCATAGATGATTTTTTGCTTGAACCAGAATATATCTCCTGTGTCTGGTTGTTGTCTTTCAACTTTGTTTTCTTCTAACCTTTGATCGGAAATCTCCATCTCTATAAGGATACGTGCAAAGTTTCCAATAGAAGCATTCCCTGTTCTCTTGTCAACATCCAGCGGCCACCCAATAGCTTTGGCCATCGATAGAAGAATCTTCTCATACCAATATTCAAAAGGAAGCTCTGGGAAACGAATCTAAACAAGTTTTTTAATAGAATTATTCTAGTGGATATTAAAATCCGGCCTCCATCATTGAAATCGGAGAAGCTGACCACCAACCTTAATAGGACTTCTCTTCCAGATATTGGTTATGCCCCTCTCATCCTCAAATCGAAATAAAGTGTATCCCAATCCCATTGGCAATATGAACACCTTTGCCTTAAGGTTCCATACTTCTACAGCCTCCTTCCTTATATCATCTAATGATATGTGACGAAAATTAATTTTTGCCATAAAAGCATGCCTGTATTGCAGCGTCGCTCCTCATAAGCATCCTGTGGAATGACAATTTTGGTGAGATTACCGGTGTGAATGGGGTCTGGCAGCTCATCCACATCCAACGAAGTTCCCCCCCACCACCTTAGAATATAACTTCATTGGAAGAGATTCTGATTTGTCAATGGCCGCTGCAGTCGTTGCCATAGAAGGCTCCACAATAGTCACCAGGGGCTGCCAGAAGTCTGTAATCAATCTCTGCTTCCCATGATCAGGTGGTCGACCATCAGGTGCAAGTCCACCACCCAAAACCCTATTCTTATCTGCCTCAGAGCTTCTCTCTCCTCCACTCATTTCTTAAGTACTATTCCCCCTCTCTCTATCAGAGAAGAAGTCATAAAACAGTGGAATGCAGGGTTTCAACAAGTGGTGAAGTACCCCCAAATGGTTGGCCAACATAGTACCGATGTCAAAGAGAGATGGTATAATGTGAGTAAATCTTCGAGACCTTAACAAAGTGAGCCCAAAAGATGATTTCCCACTACCTCACATTGATGTATTGGTCAACAACACAGCGGGGCATGCCTTGCTATCATTCATGGATGGATTCTCAGGATACAATCAAGTGAGCATGCATCCAGAGGATCGTGAAAAGACCGCTTTCACCACTCCATGGGGAACTTATTATTACAAGGTATTGCCCTTTGGACTAAAGAATGCCAGGGAAACTTATCAAAGAGCACCTACAGCCATACTAGATGACATGATAAACAAAGATATGGAAGTCTTTGTGGATGACATGATAGTGAAGTCAAGGGATTGGCAGGGGCATATCCCCACACTACAGCAACTCTTTAAAAGGATCAAGAAGTATCAGCTGAAGTTGAATCCTCATAGGTGTGTATTTGGGGCAACAATAGGAAAACTGTTGGGATTCTTAGTGAGTGAAAGGGGCATCGATGTCGACCCTATCAATATCAAGGCAATCCAAGAAATGCCCACACCACTAACGGAGAAGGAGATATGACGATCCTTGGGTTATATTCAATATATCAGTAGGTTCATAGCTCAACTCACTATGATCTGTGAGCCAATATTCAAGCTGCTAAAGAAGGATCAGCCCACAGAATGGAATGACCAATGCCAACAAGCTTTTGATAAGATAAAAGGATATCTTATGAACCCACCAGTATTGACACCACCGGTGGAAGGGGAACCACTTCTATTGTACTTATCAGTGGGAGAATATTCCATGGGCTCATAATTAGTATAAAAGAAAACCAAAAAGGGGATAGAGCATGCTATATACTACCTCAGTAAGAAGTTCTTGGAATATGAGACATGGTACACATCTTTGGAAAGAACTTGTGTTGCACTGATTTGGGTAACAAAAAGGCTGTGACACTACATCATAGGTTATCCAATACGATTGATCTCAAGGATGGATCCAATTAAGTGCTTCTTTGAGAAACCAGCTCTAATAGGAAGAATGGCTCAATAGCTGTTATTGCTATTAGAATTTGACATCACCTATGTTGCTTAAAAGTCTATCAAGAGGCAAGCTATAGCAAATCATTTAGCTACCCATCCCAAAAAATATGGAACAACCTTGGATGATGCCTTTCTAGATGAAGAAACCATAGCAATGGAAGACGTAGACATAGCTAATGAATGGCAGTTATTCTTTGATGGAGCGGCTAACCAAAAGGGGTGTGGAGCGGGAATATTGCTTATTACTCTGGATGGCCTTTACTATCCTTTGTCATTCCACCTTGATTTCCCCTGTACTAACAATATTGCTGAATATGAAGCTTCTGCATTGGGACTAGAAATAGTGCTAACCATTGGAGTAAAAAGGTTCAAGGTATATGGAGATTCAGCCATTGTCATCTATTAGACGCAAGGAAAGTGGTAGACTAGAGACGAGAAACTGAAGCCATATCAAGAACATCTGGAAGAGGTGATTGGACACTTTGAGAAGATCTCATTTGAATACTTCCAAAGGGATGGCAATTGGTTTGTTTATGCCCTTGAAACCTTAGCATCCATAGTATAATGTAACGCTATGGTCAGAATCCTACCATTCTTAGTGGAACAAAGAAGCAGGCCCATTTACCAGAATATGGTGAACTCTCTCATCATAGATGGTCAGTCTTGGTTTGCTCATATAGTGGACTTCATCAGGGAAAGGAAGTTTCCGATTGAAGTTGTAGATAGATAAAAGAAATTTCAAAGGAGATATGCCACCCAGTTTATTCTTCAAGGGGACTTGTTATACAAGAGATCCTATGATGGAATACAGTTGCTATGCGTGGATGAAGAGCATGCTACAACAATTATAGAGAAAATTCATCAAAGCCTTTGTGGACCCCATATGAATGTCAAGATGCTAGCTAAGAAGATTCTCTGACTGGATACTATTGAAATGCAATGGAAGCAGACTGCATGAACTTTGTCAAGGTATGCCACAAATGTCAGATATTTACCAATATCATGCACATCCCGCCAACGGAATTGCACTCACTCAGTTCTCCTTGGCCATTCTCTACTTAGGGCATTGATGTTATAGGGAAGATTAACCCCAAGCATCCAATGGTCACAAGTTCATCTTAGTACCCATTGATTATTTCACCAAGTGGGTAGAAGCTCTATTATATGTAGTCCTTACATCAGCTAAGGTGGTAAAATTCATCCAAGAAAATATCATTTGCTGATATAGAGTGCCCCAAGAGCTGATATCAAATCAAGGATCCCATTTTTGGGGTAAAACTGACAAAATCTGCATAGTTCAGTATTAAAAGGCACCGCTCTACAACTTACAGGCCACAGACCAGTGAGGTAGTAGAAGTAGCTAACAAAAACATCAAGTTCATCCTACAGAAAATGACTAAAACACACGAGGATTGGGCAGATAAGTTACCACTTGCTTTATGGGCATATCGGACTTCTATATGATCCTCGATGGGAACAAATCCTTTTTCCTTGGTATATGGGGTTGAGGTGGTTCTACCAGTAGAAATACTAGTACCATCCCTAAGGGTTCTCCTGGATAGTTAGTTACTAGAAGGAGAATGGGTGAAGGCTAGGCATGACGAGCTCAATTTTCTCGATGAAAGATGTATGAAGGCCATAAATAGTTTGAGGAAATATCAACTAAGAATGGCAAAGACCTTCTATAAGAATGTGAAGCCCCATCACATAGAAGAGGGCGAGCTCATTCTTTGAGGACAAAAAGCCCTAATTCATGACCCAAGAGGGAAATTTAGGCCCAATTGGAGTGACCCATTCACTATCAAATGAATTCTATTAGGAAAGGCTGTGAAACTCATGGACCTTAATGGCGAAGAGATGCCTGGATTGGTCAACATGGATCAACTCAAGAGATATTATGTCTGAAAGGGTGAATAGTCCGAACTACACTAGACCTAATTCCTCTCAAAAGATACGTAGGCAACTTGACATGTGCAAGCGCAGTCTCAACAATCTCAAGGCAATGAATTGGTTCTTAGATTAAGAATCAAGGTATCTAAAAGGATCATCATAGCTTGTGTCCTCTAAGAATTGTCATTTGATATACAAGGCCATTAGGTATCTGTCATTCACCTATGGTCCTCCAAATTCTTATCCAGAATTCCATTCCCTAAAAGTCGCCACTCAGCACTAGTAAATCAAGGCCAGTTCATTCCCCATCCTTCTTTAGTAAAAAAAAAAAAAGACTTTGATGTAACATTGTTAAAGGTTTGGCTATGCCAATAGCTAATGAGTGATACTTTGAAAAATCACATCTCTTCTTTGTTTGTGATGGTTGCAGGAAAGGTCATGGACTCATTGGACGAGAAATTGAGAAAATGGACCTTGGACATAAACATTACGGCACCAGGACTGCTAGAATCTATGAGTATATCAATGCTCAGTCGAATCAGGTGTGTTGAACTACATCAATTTTTACTCTCATAGGTGTCTCAACACTGGGATACTAATCTTCACATATTTCAGTTTGGGTAAGTTGAGATCTGTCGGACTCTCGAAGAATTCCGAGTTTGTATGTTATCTCCGCCTAAGGGTAGATTGATTCAACCATCTTTGAAGAAAGATTACATGGAGGAAATTAAAGGCTCCTTCGGATGGAAAAAGGAGGAAATGAAGCAGTTCATTAGATATGGGAAGATTGATATTTTGAAGGTGGCCAGGATCTTCACCTGGTATCTATCACTGGGAGGAATCCATTAGCAAAGATCACAGGATGCTTATCTACTTTAAATGATAGCTCACTATGTTCTCTGAACTCTTGGATGTGGTGCACCACTTGTTCTGATAGGAGTGGTAAAACAATTGAAGGAAGGAGGTGATATCATCCCCATGGTCCTTGCAGAGACACTTAAGGGATTTGATGACATAAGCCACAGCCACAGATTTGGAATTGATCATTATCAAGGAAGTCCAGTTATTTTTTAACTTTGGCTACTTGAGAAACTGAAACTGACCAGGCCATTAAATGGATGCCAACTCAGAGTTTTTTGCCACCAAGACAAGAGGGAAGTCCCAGAATTCAAGCTCAACGTTGATTGGGAAGAGTACCTACAAGGAAGAACTGCATGGGATATTGCATGGAGATGCCTATGGTAGCCATAAGATGATTTTCTAATGAAGACCCCTAGATGCAATTACATCAGGTTGATGGGATTGACTCACACATCCTTTTACTTGCCCACTCACATTAGCCGACAGTATGGACTAGAAGCAGAGGACCCGGAGGAGTTGGTGAACTTCTACCCACCCCAAGAACTGTTTCCTCACATTGTTGCCTACCTATCCTGTCTTTGGTGGGAAACTTATTTCCATTCTATGCAATTCACATGGTAATAAAGTGAGGTGATATTTGAATTTTTGTGTTATTCCGATTATTCCAACGAAGATTTGAGCTGTGGAATTGATCATGCCTTAAAATTTTAATTCATGAACAAAAGAGATTTTGTTTATGCTAAAGATAGGTTTCCATTCTAAAATACAATGGTAAGCCTAGCAATACAAAAGGTGTTAAAAAAAAAAAAGAAGGAATCTAGGGAGGGAAAAAGAAAAAGGAAAAAAAGTAGCATCTATGTTTTGTAGGAATAACAGTAACAGGTCTCTAGGAGTCAGCATCCTCATCCCTCCCATACTCGGAGTCATCTACCGGGAGCATCGAAGAGTCATCCGGTGCCAACCGCAAGTTCGCCATTCTCATTGTGAGGTTCCGAATCTGAGTAGCTTGTCGAGCGATCACCTCTCTCTGAGAATTAACTTGTCCCCTCAAAGAAGCATTCTCCCCACACTGGGGAATACAAGAAATGGTCGAAATAAGAGAAAATGATGAAAAAGGATTAGGATAAGGAAGGGATGATACTTGAAGAAGCAACTCAATGTAGAGGCCTTGGTGCATTCTTATGATCTCTGCATAAGCCTCCGGAGACACCTGACGAAAAAAAAAAAAACACATGTCAGCCAAAAGAAGTTAAAGGACAATAAGATGAAAAATGTTTGAGCACTCAGCTAGTCATTAGAGATATGCAATCCGAGAGAGGCATCTCTATCCAATCTTCGTTCTAGAAGCTTAGGACACCAGGGTTGCTTACATTAGGATAAAACCAACCAGAGAAGCGAGAAAAAGGGATGGTGGCCATATTATGAGATCCACATGTAGCAGTGGAAGGTCCAGCAAAGAAGGAGCCACAAGGCATGTCCTCCATTGAAAGAGCATCAATTAAAATAAGAAAAAGATTTGAAATATGGAAAGAACACTCAGAAAGGGGAATATACCATTAGACCTATGGGACCAAGGGGGACGTAGAATGTCTCCTTCTCAAGGAAGGCCTCATAATCTCTACCCATGTCTAAGAAAGGGTCATCCCATACTCCTTTGGCCAATTCTTAGACCTGGTCCTCAAGAATGAGCTCTGGATGATGCATAGTGGGAGAAAGAAGCCAAGGAGGAAAGCATAGATCCACACTAGACCATTAAAAAGTGACCCACTCCCCTAAATACTAGGCGTGGCCCTAAAGACCCCTAAACAAGACTCTGTTCTTAGTCAAGTGTCTTGTCGGGCAGCCTCCTAGGCAACAGGTAACCCAAGGGGCCGAAAAGGTCTCCAAGTGACCTATAGGTTCAAAAGTAGTGAGTACAGCACAAGGAAAAGAAAATTCAGAGTCAAATATGACTTACCTCAGTAAGCTCGTTCAAAGAGAGTGAGTAGTGGTCTCTAGTGGTCATAGGGAAGAAGGTCGCCTATCTCCCCATCTTGTCAGCCCCTAAAAATCTGACTATCTCCCCATCTTGTGGTCATAGGGAAGAAGGTCGCCTATGGATCCCTTAGTATGGGGGCCATAATCCCAAGTTGCTTGTAATACCAGGGCTGATTTGGAGAAATCAAGATAAGAAGATGCAACCAAATGAAAGGAAAGGTGTATGGTTAGGGGATTACTTGGATAGTGTAGTCCGCTCCCTTGAGGCCATGGTCTCCATATGCCAAAAGTTCAAGTGTCTGCAGTAGTCATGCATAAGTTGACCCACCCCAATCCCAAGAGTCCACCTCCCTGAGGGTGCTAAAAAGGCACTGCCCCACAGCAAACAGGAGGAAGGAACGGGCCAACTAAGGGATCATATCGGGAGTCACTCTCAAATCATGTCTCCACCAATGAGCTGCAATGTCACCTAGGAGGATAGATGGCTGATCAGCAGAAATAACAATCTCGGTCAAATCCATGAAATCCCCTGCCTCCATGGTCTCTGGTAGAATCAAGGGTCTACTCCCAAATGGTATACCCATCGAGGCATAAAAGCAAAAAGGCATAACAGTGATCTCTCCCATGGGAAGATGAAAGGAATGGGTGCTCAGCCACCATCGCTCGATCAGTCCTCCCATCAACCCAAGAATGAACTTCCTGGTCTCTAACATGGCCAAGCAGCTCAGGTAGGATCCATTCACTATACATCTAACCCTGTATGAAAGTACCTAGTACCACTCCCAGACTGTGTTGGGATGGCCGTACCTTACCAATGTGGGAGGCTCGTCCTCACGGGGCACCTAAAAGAAGAGAGAAGAAAGCAACAATAATAACAAATGCATGATTTTTTTTAAATAGAAATAAAAACAAAAATAATAAGTAAGGAAAAGGAAAAGAAGACTTACCCATTTGCCCCACACGGAATTACAGATATGGTCTCGGGTCCCCTGGAGTGTCTATCAAATGTACCGTCCCATGGAACTCCTGCCTCCCATAGCCGAGGGGTCACGGCTCACTATGCCATCTAGTCGATGCCCTCTGGGGGTCTTCCCCTCCTTTTTGCTATAATTTTTCAAAATTATAGAGAACCCCAAGAAATTTGAAAATTTATAGAAAAGCCTAAAAAGATTTCAAATTCACCTAATAGCTCTCTCCTCAAGAATGTTGAAGATCTTCAAAGGAAGGATGAATATCTTTGAAGAGCTTCAAGGAAAATTCGAAGATCTTCAAAAAAACTCGAAGAAAAGATGAAGAACTTCAAATGATCTTGAAGTCTTCAAAGAAATCTACAAAAATGAGCTAACCTACCCAAAACTCACTCTCAACCTGGAAAATCAAAAATGAGAAGTGACTGGGGGGAGGGGACCATTTTATTGCCCAAAAATTCAGATAAAAAAAAAGATGAAAATTCCCATTAAAATTCCAATTGGAAGGTGCAAATCAAAGATTCCCAAAAAAAGTGAAAAGTTGAAATCAAATTCAAAAAATGAAAAAGTAAAATCAAATTCAAGACAAATGCAAAATTCAAACCAAATTCAAGTCAAATGCAAAATTCAAATCAAATTCAAGGCAAATGCAAAATTCTAATCAAATTAAAGTCAAATGCAAAATTCAAATAAAATTCAAGCCAATAAAGATCCCAACTCAGAGAGTCAAAGAATCAAAAGATCAAATTTCCCAAAGATCAAAAAACCAAAAAAGAATCAAAGAATCAAAGGTCAGAATTCAAAAATCATATGATCAGGATCAAATCATTGAGCCAGCCCTTAAAGGCCCAATTTTATCCTCATCGGTCCCAAGTGGTCCAGACTCTTTAGATCAAGGTACCCAGTCCCACGGTCCCATGGTCCAAGTGGCCTAAAGACCAGATAGCCTAGATTGGTTCGAAAGACCTAGCCTGGAGACTAGATAGCCCTGATTGGTTCAAAAGACCTAGTCTGGAGACTAATTTGCCTAGACCAGTCCGAGTGACCCGACCTAGGGAGACAAGATGGAGATAATTGATCCTGCGGTCTGAGTGACCTATGACCAACCCCCCGAGACTGGCACATGGAAGCCAAGAAAAGTCAAAAATCAAGTACTAATTTCTTTTACAGGATCAAAAGAGCAATGAATTTCTTTCCTATAATTGACAGCCCCGGATCCCATAGACTGGCATAAGGAAGCCCAACCTAGAAATCGATAGCCCCGGATCCACTGGACTGGCATATAGAAGCCCAGTCTAGGAAAGTCAAGAATCAAGTACTAATGTCTTTTGCAGGATTGAAAGAGCAACGAATTTCTTTCCTACAACCGATGGCCTAAGTAAGATCCAAAACTTTGAGTAGTTAAAGATATTACCTGTTGCATTTTCAACTCCATTATTGTTAAGCAAGATGACGATAGTACATGCTCTGGGTGACAAAATATGGTCATTCTTTTCTTTGCCCTTGGCTATTGGCATAGGCCTCAGCCAAAGAGGGGCATTCTGTAGACATTCAATTTTGTCACCCTCCCCTAGCTATGATGATTTACGGGTTATAGGCACAACCTCTCACTTCTGATCAATAGAGATGACAATTAACTGAGGTAACCCAACCCAAAAGCATTCCATACTCACCCAAAAACCCTAGAAATCTAATGTGAGACAAAAGAAGGGTCCAATTATGACTTCTCATATACAAAGGAATCCAGTCCAAAGCGACCATATAGATGCATAGTACTTAAAAACACGATTCCAATGATATATGGTATATCAAAATCAGACCGTCAGATCTCCAACAATCATTCCCAAAAGACACACCATGTACACTCAAACCCCACCCATGCAAGCACCCAAACCCCGCCCATGAGTGCCTCACACCCTATAGCCCCACCCATGGGGACCGTCCCATCTACGCATATCCCACCGGCATACAGGCACCCCCACAGGCAGGCACCCCTGTCTGGAGGCAAGTGCCCTCACCCATAGGTAGGTGCCCCCTCTCACAGATAAGCGCCCCCACCCATAGGCAAGTACCCCGGCCTGCAGGTAGGCACCCCC
This sequence comes from Macadamia integrifolia, assembly GCF_013358625.1. Taxonomy (NCBI): domain Eukaryota; kingdom Viridiplantae; phylum Streptophyta; class Magnoliopsida; order Proteales; family Proteaceae; genus Macadamia; species Macadamia integrifolia. The sequence continues at coordinate 13,198 of NW_024868262.1, forward strand.
GCACATTCCCTCCAGTTATCAACACCCTCACTCCAATGATCGAATTTTTGATGAGATTCCCTCTTCAGTGCTTGTGTATTCTGCACCACCCGTTAGCGTACCCTACACCACAACCTCCCATTGGCCTAGAAAGCATCCTTTTCACTCCATTGGCCAAAAAAAGCATCTTTCTCCTTATTGGCCAAAAAATCACTTCCTTCACTCCATTGTCCAAGAAAAGCATCTGTTCACCTCATTGGCTAAGAAAAACATATTTTCCTCCCATTAGCTAAAGAAATTCATCTTTCACCCCATTGGCCCAAAAATCTACATTTTTACCCTATTGGCCAAGGAAACCCCCATTTCACCCCATTGGCCCCAAAAATCTATAAATGCCCCCTCCCTTTAGTTTTTCACACTCAAGCTTCCTAGTGAGCACCCTTTGTAGAGAAGCTCTACCCTTTCTCCACCCCTTTGAAGTTCTTCAAGTCTTCGAAGCGATCTTCACAAGATTCAAAGTGTTCTTTGGGTATTCAAAGTTTTTCAATCATCCAAAATTTTCCAAGTGAGCATCCCTTGTAGGAGAAACTTTACCTTCGTTTCCCCCCTTTTGAGGTTCTTCAAGTATTTGAAGCAATCTTCATAGATTCGAAGTGTTTTTCGGGCCTTCAAAGTTCTTCAATCATTTAAATTTCTTCAAACCTTAGCATAACCCTCCCATAGCCTATTCCTAATGGATGTTGATAGAGTGCCACCTCAGTCTAGCCCTCCCATAGCCTACCGCTAGCTAAAGCTCTGTTGGAGTGCCACCTCAGCCTAACCCTCCCATAGCCTATCCCCAGCAAAAGCTCTACCAGAGTGCCACCTCATTCTAGCTCTCCCATAGCCTATCCCCAGCGGAAGCTTTTTCAAAGTGCCACCTTAACCAAAATCCAGAAGTAGCCCATCCCTAGCGGAAGCTCTGCCAACGTGACACCTCAACTTAAGTCCAGAAGTAGCCTTCCCTAATCGATGCTCTGCCAAAATTCAAGTCTAAAAGTAATCGTTCCTAGCCAGAACTCTATCTAAATTTTACCATAATTAGCAACTCTCAAAAAAGGAAGCTGGAGGTCAAGACCACCTTTCCCTAAGTCGAGAAATTCACAAGAAAGTTCGTGCCAGCACTAATCAGGGGGTCCACCCCTCTTGACCTGAAATAGGGGTCAAGCTTAGGTATAATCTCTCACATGAATTAACATAATGTAGACTTTATATTGACCTTATTTTAGTGTAAATAATTATTTAAATTTAGTTAATGTATATATATATATATATGTTGTAATCTAGCCATGGATATGGAATAGGAATAATTGTGGAAAATGTTCGTTCTCAAGCATCTAGTAGGAAGACCTTTCGAACTAGGTAGAATGGGGAACCTTTCCAACTCTATAAACTGACACGTACCCTAAATCTCTAGACCAGACCAACTTTTACGCCCTTTCCTCAGAAATGGGGCCCACCCCAGAGTCCTAGGCCCATAATTCTAGGTGGTGACTCCAAACCCTTTTACATGATGTCAATCCCCCGTATTGGACCATCATCAATTACCCATCTCAGAGATGACCCCTACACTCCTGTGAAATAGGCCCCCCACATATCTCTGAGTGATGGTACGGTGGTGTGGGGCCCACAGGTAAGCACACATGACACAACCTCCCTAAGAAAGAGAGGAGAGAGCCCCGAATGTAAGTCTTTTTCCCCCTATAAAAGGGGAAGAGATCTCTGGCCACTACCCTCACACTAGGACATTAGTGAAGAGTTACAGATATGGAAATCCAAGTGATGGTTTTATTGTGTTTAGTTTTGCCGTGCTTTATTATGCTTGATATGTATGCTTGTTTGTATTTCATTATCTCTTTGCTAAATATACTATGGTAGTGTTCAGTGGTTTGGAATGGAAGTATATGATATTGGTTTTGATGCATTTTTATTAAAATGAATGATATTATGATTTATGGATGCATAGTATGATCTATTATGTGATGTTGGATGTAATATTGACGGTTTATGGCACGGTGTGGCCGAGGTACATTTCCAGTACCGTGGGTTCATAGGTCAATCTTACACCTAGGATCACAGTTGTATGTTATGCATGGTGTTGGATGTAATATTAGTAGTCTATAGCATAGTGTGGCCGAGGTGCATTTCTGATACCATGGGCTCAGAGATTAGTCTTACAGCTAGGACCACAGATGTGTATTTGTGGAGGTGGATGTAATATTGACGGTCTATGGCACAGTGTGGCCAAGGTGCATTTCTAGTATCATGGGCTTAGAGATTAGTCTTACATCTATGGACACAAGTGCATATTGAATGCTAAGGTGCATATCGTTCCATATGGTTAGGCACAAAACCCTAGTGCTATAACCACTTACCAATATTGGGTCAGGTAATGGCTAATCCCACTCGGTAGTATGTCGTGTAGGCTACTATGCCCAAATATGATTTACTGTATCCTGAGAGGGCACAGTATGGTATAGTGTAGCATATGCATGGATGTTGGACACATAAGGGCCCAAAAATCTGACTAGGACCATGGTATTGGGGTTATTATTTAGGGGTTAACCAAGAGACCACTGACAGGATTGGCTGGCTCTTGCCTGTAATGAGCTTGTATTCCTAAGGCCCAACGTAGAGGGTAGGGAATGCCACCTACGCTACTTGTAGCACTCAACCCATAGGATGGGACTTAGTAATTAGAATGGAAGTAGATTAAAAACTGAATCATGTGGATGCCACATTTTGAGTTGATTGCTATGGACTTGAAATGTAATGGTGATAAGAGCGTTGATGATTTGTATTGGAGTTGCAGTGTGTTGAGTAAATTGGTGGTGAAGCCATGTGATGCAAGTGTCAAGATTGTTCATTATGCATGATTCTTGTATGCTTATGCGATTATAGACATGAGTTGCAGTGCTTGAGATTATTTATTATTTATAATTTTTGCATGCTTATGTGATTGTATGCCCCCACCCCTCACTGATCACTGAGCATTCCCATGCTCACCCCCCATCCTTACTCCTTCATAGGTTTTGAAGTTTAAGCAAAGAAGATCAGGAGATTTTTCAAAGATGAAGTCATGGACAGGGAGTGATTATAGACAAGGACTTTTGATACTTTGTGTTTTATAATGTAAATTAAGTGTAAGTGGTATTATGTATTTTGTTGTAATCTTTGGATGGAATAAATGGGCTTATAATATTTTAGTAGTATCACTGTAGCTGATCACCACATGTATCTTATGGTCTTTATGGAACTTTATATATACTCTGATTTGTAGATGGCATCTGGATCCTGGGTGTTGGTTGGCTAACTGGATTAGAAATTCTATTATCTCATGCCTGTGCCAGATGGAGGGCAGGGTGTGATAGATTTGGTGGTGTCAAAGTGAGATGCTCTATGGTAACCTATCCCAACTAGGAGATTTTAAATGTGTGGTGATCAATAGGTAAATTAATGAAAAAAAATTAATAATAAAAAATTCCACCAGTTGGAGAGATAAAAGAGATGGAAGTACTTAAATATTAGTAAAAGTTCATTACATAAAAGATAGTACGTAGGAAATCACATACATTTGTAGGGAGAGATAGAAATGAAAGAAGTGAAATCCCAAAGTACAAAAAGGGTGAAACATCTGAACCTCATAGGAAAATAAGTACAACCTTTCTATCTAAAAGAATTGAACTAGGTCACTTCTATAGACAAAATAGAAAAAACAAAGACACGTAAGATAGTGAGGGAGAGCCAATGAAGATAGATGAGCACTATCATCAAGATCGTTGTTGGTGATCAGAAGGAGATAAAGCCCATTGAGAATAAGCTTGATAGTGGGGAAGTTAGAAATTTGGTGGAAGATTAAAGTACTCTGACAAACCCTCAAAAGCTGATTTCATGAATCCAACTCTTGTAGACATTGAGCCAGCATGAGACTCTAGATCATCCAAGCGAGTAGCAATATGAGCAAAGCCTTTATCCACATGCTCTAACACTGCTTGTAGGTTGAAGGAATCTGGAATGAAGATAAATAGGAAATTAGTCTGAAGAAATTAAAAGGCATAAGAGGGAATATAAGTAATACTAAAGAAAGGAAACAGATAATGTGCAAGAGTTACCTCTGGATGACGTATTACGCTGAGATGGATCAGGATCAGTCTCAAAGGAAGTCTGTGTATGGAAATAAGTGTGACCAGCCTAGGGAACTTACTTTGTGGTAGGTATGGTGCCATGAGTACTCCCCTCAACATTGGGTATAGGTGGGATACCCAAATTTACGAGATCCTCTTCAGTGAGATTTACATCAACGCCACTAATATTGAAGTCATGAAAAGGATCCTCATGCTCTACCTCCTCCTCTTCCCTAGTCCATAACCCCTCCTCATGTTGATGCTCATCTCTTTTTCGTATTCCATCACCCTCCTAAAGCTCATCCTCATCCCTATGCACATTCTCTTTGTGTTCCTCTAAGTTAACCTCAGCTACATGTGCCTCCTGATCACTACCCGCATACTCGTGTAGACTCATTTTCTCCAAGATGGCATAGTCAAAAGGGATGGCATCGGTATTCATTCTTTCCTCACACTCTAGGTTGATGCCCATATGCCGAAAAACCTTGGTGAGCACCTTACCATAGAAAAGATAGCCATTACCCGGACGATGAGCACAAGTCATCATTTGCCTTCGCATTATGTAAGGCAAGCTAAACTTCTCCCCGATGTATAGACAAAAGGCTGTGTACACCTGCTTGAGAGATACCTAGCTGAAATGGCCATGAATGGGAAGAAGCTTGTATTGTACAATTCTACACAATACTTTAGGTGTAGGCCTCCAATTGGAAAAAAGAGCCCAATTAGCCCTACCACCTTCAGTCACATTGCCTTTCATGAATGCCAATTCAGTACTCTTGAAAAAGCCTTTGGAAGAAGTTCGGGGAGGGCAATAGATGTTGCTGCCTTCTGATTATCTGCCCAAGCTTGGTTGAGGTGAGAGAGATACCTCGACCACCCACTCGGCTGGCTATCTTATACTTTCCAGTGTGGAGTTGTTTAACGGTGAGATTACAGTAAAAGGTATGAATAAGCAAGGGGTAGACTCTTCATTCACATCCAACATAGCCTCCCATCCCAAGGCTATGAACCTCTCTTGCACCCAGAAGGCTCAGAGATCATGCACTCTTATTGGACGTTTGATAATAATGGTCTTAGAACTAAAGTGCACCCAATTTTCTCGGTCAACAGATGTTCTAAACCAAAGGGCATTGAACTCTTCATTCCTTGCAATGAGATTTGATGAAAAGGTGACAGTTTCACTTCAAAAATATGTCTTAGAGAAGCCACAAAAACCCTACAACAAGAAAAAAATGTATTTTCATGTAAGAAAGGGAATGTAATAAGTAAATGAAACTTTAGGTAAAATAGAGAATCCAAGAACAGCAAGAAAATTTTCATAAGGAGCAAATCTAGGTTAATGAAACACTTCTAAAAAGGAAAATGTAGGAAAAGGTAGGATCGATTGCTACATTAGAGAGTATGAGAATAGAAAATAGCAAATGGACAATGGACAATGGAATACATATCAAGGAACATGTAAACAAGTAAATAAAATATTAGAGAAAGGAAAAGAGAAATTTCATCAAAGAAAATAGAGGAAAGTGAGAAAATGAAAACCTAGGTTAGAAATCTCTCTTTACAAATGAAATCAGTAAAATGAGTGAGAAATTAACCTACCTGTAGTGATTTGATGCCAAGAAGTGGTAAGAATCGGTAAGAGAAGGGTTAGGTTTGAGTTTGGAGGTAGACCAGTACTATTTGAGTGAGAAATGAAGAAAAGGGAGTGAAGAAAATCACTCTCGGATACTATTTAAAGGCCTGAGAATTTTATCGAACTGGCCAGCCAGTCGGGAAATCTCTCCTACCGGTTGTCTCCCACCAGTTTGACAAAAAAATGGTCAGATGAACTTTAATTTTTCAGGATTGATTATTTGAGGCTTAATCGACATATGATGCTCAATATAAGCTATTAAAAGTTGAGGTTTTGCAATCGAGAGAGAGGTTGTAAATGAACACCAAAGAATGTGGAGCAGTATTAAGAAAGAGGTAATTTAGTAGAGACAATTGAAAAATTCAGTTTGGGGAAAAAGGATTTAAGAATACACAAAAGCTCAACACTGATTCAATAAATTGGATGCATCGAAGTCAGTCAAAAGTGGTATTAAGGATATAAACTATATCTGAGACAATAGGGAAGTAAAAGTTTGTGGAATAAGAGTGTTTTGGATAAATCAGAATGAATAGGAGGGAAATGAGGAATTGAAAGGATATGATTGAGTGGTAATATATATAGGTAGTGATAGATTTCAGATTTCACCAGTTGTATAATGATGGGTGGATGAATATACATGAATTGGCATGGATTTGGAATTTAAGGTTAACTGAAGCCATAAGCTGTATTGGAATACTAGAGCACTTTAGAGAAACTTTCAATTTGGGAGAATTTTCATGAGTTTGGTAGTATATGATCTAATGTGGAATTTGGATAAATGACCGGGAAAAAAACATAGCATATTTTTTTTTTTACGAAGGAATTGTTGGATAATGAAACAAATAAATGGTGGTGAAGTTCTTTAGTTAACATATAAACTTGTAGTTATATAAAGATCAGGAAGGATAGGAAGAGTAAAATTATCTATTCATTGAAATTATTGGGAATTAATAACTGAGAAATTAGGAAAAATACAAGATTTATCACGTCGAGGAATGATCTAGAGAGACAAGAAAGTTATAATGATGACTAAGGAAGTCAATGGAAGCTATGAGATGGATGATGATAGTTTATAAATTGAATAAAAGTAATTTAATCTGGATATGATAATACAGGCATGGATGATTGGGATTAATACTTAACATACTTCCACAAAAAATTGTCAGGTTAGATTAGAGAATGAATGTCTGATGACAATGAAAATAAGGAAAGAAAGATCACTAGTATTGGGTGACTAGTCACCTCACAAATTTCGAGGATGAAATTTTTTTAAGGAGGGGAGAAATTGTAATACCCCGATTTCAGAACACCAGCCCTAGAAATGGGAATTTTATGAGAGAGAGCTACATGGTGGAAAGAAATTTATAATTGATAGGTAGGTGAGAGAGGAAGAAGGGGGGAACTTAAGAAAGGTCTTGAAGGGGCTTAAGAGTGCCCATAACGGTGGATAGGGTTCCACATAAGGTGGGTAAAACTTGGGCAGAAGTTGAACAACAAAAGGCAAAACAGAGCAGAACCGACTAGAGAAGGTTTTGGCTGACAGGCCTACCTGTCCTAGGGATAGAATGCCCAGAAATTGACTTTTTCTTCTATGGGGCCCACCAACTGAAAGGGGTTTTCCACCCACTTTTTACCATAAATAGAGGAGTGTTTGGGGGTAATTATGTAGGTGGTTTCATGTCAATACCTTTTTTCTATCCCAAGTTATTAAGATATAAAGAGAAAGGCAGAAAATGGATTTTTATGAAAGACCTGCCCAGCCAAACAGACCTTAGTTGTTTAGCTTATAAATAGGAGGGGAGAGTGGATTATTTCTTTCCTATTATTGCTAAGGGAAGAAACGAAATAGGAGAAGAGAAGAAGGAGAGGAAAAAGAGAAAGAGGAAAGGAAGGACAAAGAAGAAGAAGAGAGGAAAAAGAGGTGCAGCAGCCTTCTTGCTGCTGTATACTTCATCGGCTACTGCTATTCAGCCATGGATGCTGCTGCTATTGATGCATGCAAGTGTCTTTTGCTATTCACAACAAAGAGAAGCTGCCTTGGTCTTGATCCAGCTGAAAATTGGAGTGATGGACTGCTGATCAACTATATGCATGTATCAAGAAACACAAGAAGGTGAGAAATCTGAACTCTAACATGTAAATTTCAGCTAGGGTGACAATCGGCTAGTATAGGGACATGGTGAAGATGTAATCTAAGGTCGGAAATTTGTTTGCGAAAGTTAAAATAGCCCTCCACAGCTGGATACCTAAATTTGGACCCAATTAGAACCTGATTTGGTTGATGATTTGTTCCAAGAAACCCAAATTCATGGGGCTTTTCCAATTTAAGTGAAATAAAATGAAATTGGAAGAGGGAATTACCCATGCAAGTTTTACTAACACCTAGGACAGCAAATACATAGGTGATTCCTTTTTTGGAAGCAAATCTGGGTTAAAGTGAGGTTTTGAAAATTAATGTGAAGCATGGGAAACTAGTTTGAGTAGAAAAATAATTTAATTTGATGTAACTATGGATGATAAACATGTTTCCAAGAGTGGAAACCAGTAGAGTTAAGTCTATACTCAAAATGGGTCTGCAAAACTACAGAAAAACCTATTTTTCCAATCTAATCAGCTAGAGAGTGTGAGGGTAGCAGCCGGAGATCTCTCTTCTCCCTTCCTTGGGGAAGGGAAAAGGACTTGCAATTCGGCCCTCTCACCTCTCTTTTTCTTTTTCTTAGGGAGGTGTGTTTCGTGTGTGCTTACCCGCAGGCCCTGCATCGCCGTATAGCCGCTCGGAGATACATGGAAGCATATATTTGTAGGAGTGTAACGGTCATCATTGAGACGGGGATTTGATGAGGATCCAATACGGGGGATTGGGATCACACGAAAGGGTTTGGAGTCACCACCTAGGATTATAGGCCTAAGACCTGGTGGCGGGCCCAATTCCTGAGAAAAGCTCCTGGAAGTTGGTCTAGTCTAGAGATTTAAGTTACGTGTCAGGTTGTAGAGATGGGAAGGTGTTAGGCACCCAATTTACTCGGTTCAACCGGTCTTCCTACTTGATGCTTGAGAATGAACATTTTCCACAATTATTCCTATTTCGCATGCATGGCTAAGTTATAACATATATATACATTGACTGAATTTAAATAATTATATACACTAAAACAAGGTCAATATAAAATCTACATTATGCTAATTCGGTTGAGAAATTATACCTGAGCTTGACCCCTATTTCGAATCAAGAGGGGTGAACCCCCTAATTAATGCTAGCACGAGCTTTCTTGTGTATTCTCCAGAGTTAGGGAAAGATGGTTATGACCTCCAATTTCCTTTTTCGAGAGATGTTGACTGTGGTAATATTCGGACTGAGTTTCGATTAGGAAAGATTACTTTCGGGTTTAGACTGAGGTATCAATTTGGCAGAGCTTCCACTAGGGATGGGCTAATTTCGGATATTTACTGAGGTGGCACTCCGACAGAGCTTCCATTGGGGATAGGCTATGGGAGGGCTAGGTTGATGTGGCACTCCAGCATAACTTCCGCTAGGGATAGGCTATGGGAGTGCTAGGCTGAGGTGGCACTCCAACAGAGCTTCCGTTGGGAATAGGCTATGGGAAGGCTAGGCTGAGGTGACACTTCGGTAGAGATTCCTTCAGGAATAGGTTGTGGGAGGGCTAGGTTGAGGTGGCACTCTAGCAGAGCTTCCACTAGGAATAGGCTAAAACTTAAATGATTGAGGAACTTCGAAGGCCCGAAGAACACTTCGGATCATATGAAGATCGCTTTAAAGGCTTGAAGAACCTCAAAGGGAGAGGGGAGACTAAGGCAAAGCTTCTTCTACACAAAAATCTCACTAAAAAAGAAGCAGATGGTTGAAGAACATTGAAGACCCGAAGAACACTTCGGATCTTATGAAGATCTCTCTGAAGACTTGAAGAACCTCAAGGGCGGAGGGGAGGAGAGAGGGTAGAGCTTCTCTACAAGGGGTGCTCACTAGGATGCTTGAGTGTGTTAAACCAAAGAGGGGGTATTTATAGATTTCTTGGACCAATGAGGAGGAAAGAGGGATTTCCTTGGCCAATGGGGTAAAAAAGTGATTTTTCTAAACCAATGGGGTAACAAAAAGAATTTTTGGACCAATGGGGTGAAGGGTGAATTTCTTTGGCCAATGAGATGTGTAAACACTTTTTTGGGCCAATGAGATGAAAAGATGAATTTTTGGGCCAATGGGAGATTGCGGTGTAGGGTACGCTAGAGGGGCAGTTCAAAGTGCACAAATGGGGGAAGAGAAAATCTCTTCACAATTCATGCCATCAGAGTGAAGATTCTGACGATTGGTAGAAGCAACAAGGCTGGGCCAAAGTGTGCAAGACAAGGAGGGCACACAAGACAAGGAGTGTGTGTGGCAGACCTGGGTGCATAAGGTAGGGCCGTAGGTGCGTGCAAGGCAGCAGGGGCGCGGGATAGGGCTGCGAGGGTGCGTAAGGCAGCAAGGGCATGGGGCAGGGCCACGAGAGTGTGTAAGGCAATAAGGGCCCAAGGCAGGGCCGCGGGGGCATGCAAGGTAGCAAGGGTGTGGGGCAGGTCTGCGGGGGAGAGCGTAAGGCAGCTGGGTGCACGCAAGGCAACTGGGGCACCAGCAAAATACGATTTTTCTAGGAATGATTGCAAAAGATTTGACGGTCTGATTTTAATGTGCCATATAGTGTTGGAATCATGATTCTGAGAACTATCCATTCTTATGGTCACTTTGAACCGGATTCCTTCGTATATAAAAAGTCATAATTAGACCCTTCTTTTCTTTCGCACGAGATTTCTTGAATTTCTTAGGTGGGTATGGAATGTTGCTGGGTTGGGTTTCCTTAGTCATCTATCATCTTTGTTGATCAGAAGTGAGAGGTCACGTCCAATATCCATAAGTTATCATAGCCGGGGGAGGATGACAAAATTGGGTGTCTACAGAATGCCTTGCTTTGGCCAAGGCTTGCACCAACAGCCGAAGGGCAAAGAAAAGGATGACCACATTTTTTCACCTAGAGCATGTACAATCGTCATCTTGCTCAACAATGACGGAGCTGAAAATGCAACAAGTAATATCTCTTAACTACTTTTAAAGTTTAGGATCTTACCTGGGTCACCGATTGCAGGAAAGAAATTCATTGCTCTTTCAATCTTGCAGAAGATATTAGTACTTTAACTCTTGAGCTCCCTAAGCTAGGCTTCCTTGTGCCAAACTAGGGAATTGACCAACGAGATCGGGCCACTTGGGGCCGACTCAAAGAGATTGGGCCGCCTGGGGCCGGTTCAATGAGATTGGGCCACCTAGGGCCAGTTCAATGAAATTGGGCCACCTGGGGCCAGTTCAATGAGATTGGGCCACCTGGGGCCAGTTCAATGAGATTGTGCCACATGGGGCCGAATTAATGAAATTGGGCCACCTGGGGCCAGATCAATGAAATTAGGCCACCTGGGGCCGGTTCAATGAGATTGGCCACCTGGGGCTAGTCTAATGAGATTTTTTTTTCTTGATCTTTTTTTCTTTTGTCCTTTTGATTGGGGTTCTTGAACTTGAACCATTGGATTGGAATCTTGAATTTTGGCCCTTGATTTGGATTTTTGCCTTTCATATGAATTTGCTTTTTTCTTTCCATTTGAATTTTGACATTCACTTTTCACATGCCTGTGATGTAATTTTTATCTTCCACATGAATTTGCTTTGAATTCTACTTTTCCCTTGAATTTGATTTTTACCTTTCCTATAAATGATGTAATTTTTACCCATCACATGAATTTTACTTTCCCCTTGAATTTGATTTTCACCTTCCACTTTCATATGGTGTGATTTTTATCTACCACATGAGATTTGATTTGGATTTTGTATTTTGTGGAAAAAATATTTGAGTTGCACCTTGGAATTGGAATCCAAAATTTTTTTTTTTTTTTGAGAAAACAAATTTTTTAACCATAAAATGGTCCCCCTCTTGCTCATTTCCCATTCTGATTTTTCTAAGTTGGGAATGATTTGTGAGTGGGTGAGCTTGGGTTTTTTGAATTTTCTCGAAGATTTAAAGTTCTTTGTATTTTGTCGTGTTTTTTCAAATTTTTCCAAAGATCTTCAAGTTTTATTTGTAGTTCTTCATCCTTCATTTGAAGATCTTCAAAGTTTTTGAGTAGGGAGCCAATTAGGGAATTTGAAATCTTTCTGGGCCTTTTTACAGATTGTGAGACTTCCTGGGGTTCCTTATAATTTTGAAAAATATGGCTGAGAGAAAAAAGAGAAGAACCCATGGAGGAATCCGGCTCGATGGTGCAGAGAGTTGTGGTACTTCTTCTCAGGGGGACGAGAGTCCCACAGACTGGTACACCGGGTGAACACTCCATAGGACTTGGGATCATATATGCAACTCCATATAGGGTACATGGGTGAGTTTTACATTTTATTTATTTTTTTATTGTCTTTGTATTTTTTAATTTATCATTTTACATTTATATTTTTTAATATTTTTTTATATTTTTTTTTATATTTTTTATTCATTTTTTATCATTTTATTTTTAGAGGTTCAATGAGGGGGTGCCACCTGCTTTGGCTAGATATGGTCATTCGAATTCGGCCTGGGGCGGGTATAAAGTGCTTCCTCACAGGGTTAAGGGCCTTGTGGATTCGGAGAGTGAACCCTAGTAACTTTGCACAGGTAACACATTCTTTCCTTCTATTTACTGTTGGTTAGTGCCTCTTTAGTGATCTCTGAGGTGGGGTGGATATCCACATGACTGCCCCCTTCTGGAACCTTCGGGTGGTGGACACTTGGGATTGGGGCAAGGCCGCTTATGCATAACTTTTATGGACTTTTGACCTATTATCATACGGAGATCAGGGCCTCAAAGGAGTGGGCTACATTCTCTAGGTAGCTTCTTATCCCTACACATATTTCCTTTCATTTGGTTGCACTTCCTCACTTTGATTTTTCAAATCAGCCCTTGTCACACCCCAATTCCAATAGACCCAACTTACCATTAGGGACATCGGCAGTGTGAGTAAGACGCATACCTGTCTTACAAAACTACCAAGATCTTTGATAGCAGTACCTTAACATTTTCCCAATCTCACATCACAAACCAACATAAGCAACGAATCAGAGTATAGTAGTCGAATCATAAATAAAATGGGAAAACATCTAATGATAATATAATAGCAATAACCGAGTTATTTTGTTACATTCATCTATGAAATATAATATGATCTCAAAAAAAAAAAATATACAATCCATAGTCATACCCAAAAGTATCAAAGTATGATGTACAATCTCATGGTGTAGTGTAAGCACAGTCTTGATTGTGCTTTCCTGCTTCTGGCATCCACCAGTCGCTCACACCATACACTGACCCAGAAGATACTGAGCCACCCACCATTGGCACCACAATACTTGCATCATCATGTAAAAAGGGGTGTCTATGTGGGGTGAGCTTTCCAACTCACTCAGTGAGGGGTGAGGTCAAGCACATCCAAGCAAGACAATAGCAGTAATAATTTATGATGCATGATTACGGAAATTAAACACATAGTCCATGATGCTCGTGATGCAGTTCATTTATTTATTATCCACCTAACAGTACAAACTAAGTCTGGTAAATGCTACTACGGCACATTAGGCTATATCCTTCATCTCAAAACCGCCATCGACTACGCATGGATACAAACCCTAGCCGTGAATAGAAGCCTTCCAGTCCCCGTATGTAACCATGGGTCACCCAACAAACCCCTAATAACCCCCTCCTGGTAGTCACGACATCAGTTCATTATCGGCCACGCTGGACAGGTTCCCGCCTTCGACAACAATCTCATTGTACTGTGGGTGTGGCATTCCGGAAAGGCACATCAAACATACCACAATGTGTTATCTAACACCTCAACCCCTGTTGGCAAGGGTTCGTAGCATAGGGAGTGATACCTAACCACATATATGCTACATGCCTTCATAGTGATACATTTAGTATGAATTACGCAATACCGAAAAGACCTTCACCACAAAGTGTAATCCATCTCCAAATATAGTCCTGAGAACACGAAACCAGCGAGACCTTGGCCACAAAGTAAAACCCAAGACCTTTTACCTAATCTAGCATACATATCATAGTTGAGTATGGACCATGCGACACCGGTACCAATCATCTGCCACGAAGTGCATCCATTTCCAAATGCAGTCCTGGGGTACACCATAGCAGCAAGACCTTGGCCACAAAGTGTAACTCGCGACTACAACTAACTATAATGCACATAATCAATTCATGAATGCAACATACATATGGTAATCACGACACCGGTACCACCTCGGCCACGTCAGATTTTGTCTCATACACATAACCAAACACACGGTAATCACGGTACCGATAACACCTCGACCACACCGGATCCCATCATACATCTCCATACAGTTTATATCATGATCATAAAATGACAAATGTAACATATCATCATCGTATTTGAGAAATTACAATTAAACATATAATTCTAAGTATGTGGGTAATTTAATAATAATAAATATTCCAAAAATAAACACAATCCATCCCTCACTTGATTCATGTTCGAGTGTGTTAGGGTTCAAGTACGGCCATCGGTCGACCAACTCAATTCTGACTTCAGGGTTTGTGTGCATCACTGTCTTATACACAAAGGGAACCGAACATCAATACGTGTCAAGAACATCGGGAGGGACCAACATGGATCACCCCCAAAGGGTACAGAAAAAATTTATCATTGACAGTAATGTGACCGGAAACACCCACCGGAAACAGGGAATTTCCACCAAAAATATCTATCTTATTTTTGGTGGAACTGACAAAGAGCTCCTAAGGCTCAATGACCCACCAGAAATATGCCACCAGAAGTAGGCCCAGTGGATCCGGTGGGCTATTTTCGATGGTGGTTCAGAACAGCCCACCCATTTTGGGACTTTCTGACTCGGGCCCGATCGTCGGGATTTGATCCATAAAGTTTGTAGGGGATGTTCCTAGCATTATTCTAAACCAATAAATCCCGATTCCATAGAGCTATTTGGGAGATACGTCGATGGAATGATCAAAACCCTAGTTGGTCATTTGGCAATACTTGTTACCGGAGCTCACCAGGCTTGGTTCGAGCTCGACAACATCACCAGGAGGGTAGAACATGCATTCTACGACATCAACATGATTTTTACACTAAGATTCCATCCATACATAGCATTGTCTTGGTCTAAATGAAGAGAGAGAGTGGTATAGAAGGTTGCACTTACCTTCGACAGCGATTCCGACGACTAGACGACAACCAGCACTAAGGTAAAACCCTTCCCCCTTTTTCTTCTTCTTTTATTCCTTCCTCTCCCCTTTCACATTTGGGCAAGGAAGAAATCTTCCTCATTTCTTACTTATAAGTTAAAATGGACCTTAGGGTCCATTTGGTTGGACCCTATTCGGACCAATCGGGTTATTATGACTTTCAGAATCCGTGAACCCACCCACTTGGGTTCAAAATGCGTTCACATCATGAGTAAAGTGTGGGGGATGATTTGGGATCATCTAAGACTATTTACGACATGAGTGGCAGGACCCACGGGCATCGACACCATGACAACAACCTATTATGCTCACTAAAAATAGCCCATCGAATTCAGATCCAGTGGATCCGGTGGCATATTTTCGGTGGTCAAGACAGCTTGCTATCTTGACTGGTTGCTATCCCATGGCTGGTCTTCCATGGGTGGTTGCCCTTGGCCATGCTCAAGGCCCTTCGACAACATCGATATGGGTCATGTTTTGTATTTGAGGGGTCGGGTCACTTACCATCTGGGATCGAAAGGTATGAATCCCCTCCAGTTAGATTGATACGCGATGCATGAACACTTGGGATCATCTCACCCCCTTCGGAATGGACGATCGGGAGCAAAAACCTGATCATGCTTTTGATCTCCGGTCTGAGGCCTATCACAATAGTTTAAATTAGACCGAGTTGGGGCACGGGTGTAACACTCCCCCCACCTTACAAGAATTTCATCCTCGAAATTGAATATACCTAGAAAATCAAACAATATAAGATACTGCTTCATCATATCATCTTTCTACTCCCAAGATGCTTCCTATTCGGGCTGGTTCATCCATTTCACTTTGATGAAGGAAACGGTGTGGTTGTGGAGAGCATGCTCCTTTCGGTCAAAAATCTTCTTCGAAAACTCCACGTAGGCAAAATCCTCATCCAACTCACGGGGTATGTAAGTCAAGACATGAGTGGGGTCGGGATTGTACTTCCTCAACATAGAAACATGAAAGACATCATGTGTACCCTCCAACTCTGGTGGTAAAGCTATCCGATAAGCTACTAGTCCGATCATCTCCAATACATCGTATGGTCCCATAAACCTTGGACTAAGCTTTACTTTCTTACCGATCGCATCACCCCTTTAATTGGGGGGATCCGTAAGAACACCTTGTTTCCAACACCAAATTCCATGTGTTTCCTCCTAACATCTGCATAGCTTTTCTTCCTAGACTAAGCTACCTTGATCCTTTCTCAAATCACATTCACCTTCTAACTAATAGCCTGTATCAAGTCTGGGCCCAAAATATGCCGTTCACTGACCTCATCCTAATAGAGCGGAGTCTGGTACTTTCTGCCCTACTGTGCCTCAAATGGGGACATTCTGATGGTGGCCTAATGACTATTGTTGTAGGAGAACTCAATAAGGAAAATGTTCTCATCTCAACTGTAACTTATATCTAAGGCACATGCTCGGAGTAGGTCCTCCAATGTCTGAATAGTCCTTTTTGACTGACCATCGGTCTAAGGGTGAAAGGCTGTACCAAAATTCAGTTGTGTGCCCATAGCCTTCTGTACACATATTCAAAACTTAGAAGTAAACATGGGATCTCGATCAGAGATAATGCTAACTGGTATACCATACAGCCTGATGATGTTGTCAACATACAATTTGGCCAACTTGTCCATAGAAAATGTGACCTTGATTAGGATAAAGTGAGCTGCCTTGGTCAAGCAGTCCACAACTACCCAAAAGGTATCCATGCCCTTCTGAGTGTGGGGTACGCCTGTGATGAAGTCCATGGTGATATTCTCCCATTTCCACTCCGAAATAGGGAGGGACTGCAATAAACCATGGGGCCTTTGCCTTTCAGCCTTGACTTGCTGGCATGTGAGGCATCTAGACACATGCGTGGCCACATCATTCTTCATTCCTTTCCACCAGTAGGAGCCTTTGAGGTCCTTGTACATTCTTGCCAGGGTGAATGGAGTATGGAGAGCTGTGTGCCTCTCTCAAAACTATATCTCTTAAATCATCATCACTACGCACACATAACCTCCCGTTGAACTTGAGAATCTCGCTTTCATTTACTGAGAAATCCGGGTCCTTTTGGGCTCCTTCTTGGCATTCTTCTATCAGCTTCTGTAACTCTGCATCAGTAACCTGAGCTGCAGTGATCCTATCCATTAGACTAGGTTGTACCACCAATGCTGATAGTGACAAAGTGACACCTTCTTCTAGTAGCTCCAAGTCTAGTTTCTTGGCCTCCTCTATGAGATGCTCATTCATGGTTAGTGATGTAAGAGTTAGTGACTGAGATTTCTGGCTAAATGCATCAGGTACCACATTAGCCTTTTGTGGGTGATAGTGGATAGCACAATCATAGTCCTTCATTAACTCCAACCAACGCCTTTGTCTCATGTTAATTTCCTTTTGGGTGAAGAAGTACTTGAGGCTCTTATGGTCACTGAAGATCTCACTTTTCTCACCATATAGGTAGTGTCTCCAGATTTTTAGTGCAACAATCATAGCTGCCAACTCCAAATCATGGGTGGGGTAGTTCTTCTCATAATCCTTCAACTGACGGGATGCATAAGCAATGACTTTCCCATGTTGCATCAATACACAACCCAATCCTAGCTTGGAAGCATCACTATACACAACCATACCACCTATACCAGTCGGAGTAGTCAAAACTAGATTTGACACCAACCTTTGCCTTAGCTCCTTGAAGCTCTTTTCATAAGCAGCCAACCACTCAAATTTCACACCCTTTCAGGTGAGTCGGGTCATCGGGGTAGCAATGCGGGAGAAGTTCTCAATAAACCTCCTACAGTATCTGGCCAATCCCAGAAAACTACGTATATCTGCTACACTCTTTGGAGTCTCCCACTTTAGAACTAGCTTCACCTTGCTTGGGTCAACGTCTATACCCTTATCTAAAACAATGTGGCATAGGAATACCTGTGACAACCAAAACTCACACTTGCTGAATTTGGCATAGAGTTGCTTCTCTCTCAAGCATTGCAATACCAGCCTCAGGTGAACAGCATGTTCCTTTGCATTCTTGGAGTAAACCAATATATCATCAATGAACACAATCACAAATTTATCTAAGACATCCTGGAATACCCGATTTCATCAAATCCATAAATGCAGCCGATGTATTAGTCAACCTAAATAACATTACCAAGATCTCAGAGTGTCCATACCTTGATCTAAAGGCTATCTTACGAATATCACTATCCTTAATCCTGAACTGGTGGTAGCCCGATCTAAGGTCAATCTTGAAAAATAACTTGGCACCCTACAACTGATCAAATAAATCATCTATCATTGGCAAATGATACAGGTTCCTGATGGTTAGCTTATTAATCTCCCAGTAATCAATGCAAAATCTCATACTTTCATCTTTCTTCTTGATGAACAATACCCATGCCCCCATGGAGACACACTAGGTCTAATAAATCCCTTCTTTAGAAGGTCCTGAAGTTGCACCTGTAATTCATTCAACTCTATGAGGACCATGTGGTAAGGGGCCTTTGACACTGGTGCCGAGCCAGAGAGTAGGTCTATAGCAAACTCTATCTCTCAGTCTAGTGGCCAACCTGTCAAGTCATCTGGGAATACATCAAAAAATTCCCTCACCACATTTAACTCGGTCAATGGCCTAATCTCTATCTCAATATCCATCACATATGCTAAGTAGCCTTGACATCCCTTATCCAGTAGCTTCTTCATCTGGAGTATGGATATGATAACCTTCTTGGATTTCTTGGGCTTATCCCCTTGGAACAAAAACTCATCATCATCACAAGGTCTGAAAATGATAGTCTTCTCTGCACATAGCATACTGACTCTATATGCGGACAACGAGTCCATTCCTAAAATCATGTCGAAGTTAGTCATATCCAACTCGATCAAGTGAGCATTCAACTCATGTTCAGCTATGGTCACTGGACAAGGCTCACACACATAGTTCAGACCTACTACACTTCCTGTAGAGGTGCTCACAGCCAAACATTGAGTCAGTGCCTTGGGTGAAATTCTCATCTTCTTTGTAAATGCCAGTGACACGAATGAATGCGAGGCTCCTAAGTCAAATAACATATGTGTAGGCAATAATGATATCAATAATATACCTGTCACTACACTGGTGCAGCCTCGCCATCCTCTGCGGTCATAACAAACACTCTACCCTGTGGTCTCTGGCCCTATAGGGGTTGTGCTAGTCTAGGGGCTACATATGTTTGCTGGGGCCTAGGTGGCATAGTGTATGGTGCATCACCTGGCCTCTGGTGGGGGCATATCCTCATCATAAGGCCCAACTGATTGTCATGAAAGCACCTTGGGCTCGATCCCAAAGACTGAGATACAACACTAGATCTGGAGGACTGGGAAGTCTGACTATCTTCAGGCTTCCTGAATTACACTAAAGTTGGGTTGATTTATGAAACTCCGAAAGGTTTGCTGCCTCCCTTAAAATCAGTAGATCCCATTGGCCTCTTTCCCATTCCCTGCTGAGCCATGAAGTTGTCTCTATGCTGGTCTTCAATAGATTTGGTCACTTGGACCACCTCAGCATAGGTCTATAGTTTTAACCGCACAATGACTAACCCAATACCTAGCCTTAACCCTTTTTTAAACTTCTTTGCTTTAGCTCTCTCAGCTCTGAAATTCTTAAGAGTAAAATGGATTAGCTCCTCGAAGCGTTGCTGATACTCGAGCACAGACCGGGAACCTTAAACCAACTGATCATTAGGGATAACGACAATGTGAGTAAGACACGTACCTGTCTTACAAAACTACCAGGATCACTGATAGTAGTACCTTAACATTTTCACAATCTCACATCACAAACCAACATAAGTAGTGGAATCAGAGTATAGTAGCAGAATCATAAATAAAATGGGGAAATATCTGATGATAATATAATAGAAATAACCGAGTTATTCTATTACATTCATCCATGACATATAATATAATCTCAAAAAAAATATGCAATCCACAGTTATACCCAAAAGTATCAAAGTATAATGTACAATCTCATGGTGTGGCGTAAGCACAGTGGTCACAAGCACAGTCCTGATCATGCTCTCCCGCTTCTCGCATCCACCAGTCGCTCACACCATACACTAGCCTAGAAGATACTGAGTCACCTGCCATTGGCACCATAGTACCTATAGCATCATCTAAAAAGGGGTGTATGCATGGGGTGAGCTTTCCAACTCGCTCAGTGAAGGGTGGGGTCAAGCACATCCAAGTAAGACAATAGCAGTAATAATTTATGATGCATGATTCAAAAAATTAAACACATAGTCCATGATGCCCGTGATGCAATTCATTTATTTATTATCCACCTAACAATACAAACTAAGTCTAGTAAATGCTACTATGGTGCATTAGGCTATATCCTTCGTTCAGGAACCGCCATTGACTATGCAAGGATACAAATCCTAGCCATGAATAGAAGTCTGCAAGTCCCAGTATACATCCATGGATCCCCCAAAAAACCCCTGATAACCCGCTCCTAGCAGTCATGGTACTGGTACATCATCGGCCACGCCGAACAGGTTCCCACCTCTAGCAACAATCACATCTTACCGTGGGTGTGGTATTCAAAAAGGCACATCGAACATATCATAATGGGTTATCGATCAAGTCAACCCCTGTTGGCAAGGGTTTGTAGCATAGGGAGTGATACCAAACCACATATATGCTACATGCCTTCATAGTGATACAGTTGGTATGAATTACACAATATCGGTAAGACTTGGGCCACAAAGTGTAATCCATCTCTAAATACAGTCCTGAGTACACGATACCAGTGAGACCTTGGCCACTAAGTGAAACCCGAGACCGTTTACCTAATCTAGTATACATATCATAGTTGAGTATGGACTACACGACCCCGGCACCAATCATCGGCCACGAAGCACATCCATTTCCAAATGCAGTCCCGGGTACATGATACCAGGGAGACCTTGGCCACAAAGTGTAACCTGCGACTATAGCTAACTCTAATGCATATAATCAATAGATTAATGCAACATCCATATGGTAATCACAGCACCGGTACCACCTCAGCCACGTTGGATTCCATCTCGCACACACAACCAAACACATGGTGATCACGGTACCGGTACCACCTTGGCCACACCGGATCCCGTCACACATCTTCATATAGTTCATATGATGATCGTAAAATGACAAATGTAACATACCATCATCATATTTGAGCAATTACAATTAAACATATAATTCTAAGCATGTGAGCAATTTAAAAGTAATAAAAATTCCAAAAATAAACACAGTCCATCCGTCACCTGGTTTATGTTCTAGTGTGTTAGGGTTCAAGTTCTGCCACTGGTCAACTAACTCAATTCTAACTTCGAGGTTCGTGTATGTCACTATCCTATACATAAAGGGAACCAAACATCAATAGGTGTCAAGAATATTGAGAGGGACCCACATGGATCAACCCCAAAGGGTATAGACAAAATCCATCAGTGACAGTAATGTCACCGGAAACACCCACCAGAAATAAGGAATTTTCTTTGAAATATCAGTCCTGTTTCTGGTGGAACTAATAGAGAGCTCCTAAGGCTTAGTGATCCATAAAAAATATGCCACTGGAAGCAGGCCCAGTGGATCCGGTGGGCTATTTCATGTGGTGGTTTAGAATAGTCCACCCATTTTAGGGCTTTCTGGCTCAGGCGCAATCACCGGGGTCTGGTCCGTAGAGTTTGTAGGGGATGTTCCTAGCATCACTCTAAGCTAATAAAATTCTTATGCCAAACAATCATTTGGGAGATACATTGATCGAACGATCTAAACCCTAATTGGTCATTTAGAAATACCTGTTGTCGAAGCTCATCGGGCTTGGTTCAAGCTTGGCAACAACACCAGGAGGGTAGAACACGCATTCTATAGCTTCAACATGATTTGTACACTAAGATTCTATCCATACCTAGCTTTGTCTAGGCTAAAATGAAGAGAGAGAGTGGTATGGGAGGTTGCACTTACTTCAGCAGCTCTTTCGGCGACTAGACGGCACCAACTCCAAGTTAAAATCCTTCCCCCTTCTTCTTCTTCTTTTCTTCCTTCCTCTCCTCTCTCACGTTGGGGCAAGGAAGAAATGAGGAAATGAATTCCTCATTTCTAACTTGTAAGTTAAAATGGACCGTAGGGTCCGTTTGGTTGGATCTTATTCGGACTAATTGGGTTATTATGACTTTCAGAGTCTGAGAACCCACCCACTTGGGTTCAAAATGTGTTCACATCATGAGTAAAGTGTGGGGGATGATTTGGGATCATCCAAGACTGTTTACGATGTGCTGTCCCATGGTTGGTCTTACATGGGTGGTTGCCCTTGGCCATGCTCAAGGCCTTTTGACAACACCAATACGGGCTGGGATTTATATTTGAGGGGTCGGGTCACTTATCATCTAGGATCGAAAGGTATGAATCCCCTAGAGTTAGATTGACATGCGATGCACAAACACTTGGGGTCATCTCTCCCCCTTCGAAAATGGGTAGCCGCGACCCAAAACCTGGTTGTGCTTTCGATCTCCAGTCCGAGGCCTATCACAATAGTTCAAATTTGACCGAGTTGGGGGACGAGTGTAAAGCCCTGGTGTTACGAACACCTGGAGATTATGGCCCCCATACTGAAGGATCCTCGAGCATTGCCCTTCCCTATAGCCACGAGATGGGGAAATAGTCGGGTACTTAGGGGGTGGTGCCATCCTCTAGGGACCACTACTCGTTCTCTCCTAAATGGACTTACAGAGGCAAGCCATGTTTGGCATTAAGTTTCCTTCTGTCATGTGTTATACTCACTTCTTTTTGAATTTATAGGTTACTTGGAGACCATTTTAGCATCTTAGGTTTCCAGACCTTGACGAAGTTGCTCGGGCCAGGTACTGAAAAGAGAATCGAGTTCTGTTCAGGGGTATCTAGGGCCATGCCTGGTACTTGGGAGAGTGGGTCACACCCCAGTGGTCTGATTCTAACATGTGCTTCCCTCCTACCATGCATCATCCGAAGCGCATCCCTATGACTCAGATCAAAGGATTGGTCAAAGAAACGTGGGATGATTCCTTCTTGGACCAGGATAGGGATTACGATACCTTCCTTGAGGAAGATACAGTCTGTACTTCCTTTGGTCCCAGGGGTCTAGTGGTATGTTGCTCTTATTGAATATTCCTTTCATACTTCAATTCCCTTTTTGTCTGGTCTTCATTGATGTTCTTTCAAGGGAGGATAAGACATGTGGACCCTTCTACTGTTCAATCACAAATTTGTGTTGCTTGTCCATCCCAAGCTGGGCCTTCTACTATTATGGGTGGATCTCTCAGGATGGCTAACATCCCCTTTTATGGCCTCCCATGTTGGTCTTATCCCAACGTAGCCCATCTTGGTATCCCTCAGATCCTGGAGTGTAGACTAGACAGAGATGCTTCTCTCGGGCTCCCCATTCAATATGACTATGTGAGTATCCAACCACCTCTCATTTGTTTGGCTTTTGACTTCTTTTGACTAACATGGTCTTCATCAGGTGTCTCTGGAGGCCTATGCCAAGCTCAAAAGGATGCACCAAAGTTTGTGTGAGGTGGTGCTTGACAAGGTATCATCTCCTTTCTTTTTTTCTTTTTAACCTTGTCCTTCCTCTTTATCACTCTTTTTTTTTAGCATTCCTTATATTTCCCAGGAAGGAGAGAATAGTATCTTAAAGAGCGAAGTCAGCTCTTACCAACAGGAGAATGGCCGGCAACATGCACAGATTCAAGATCTCACCCAAAGGTTAGCGAGCTTGGGATTGGTACCTACTAGCTCTTCAACGTTCGATGACGATGACACCGAGTATGGCTCAAATGAGGATTTTGACTCTTAGGGATCTGTTCTTGTAGTTCTTGCAAGCACAAACATATGTATATCTTTTATTTCTTTTTCTTTTTCCCTCCCCATATTTATTCATTCTTTTTTGTTATTGCCAAACTTGGCATTTTATGAATAGAAATCCATCTTTGACATAGAGAAAATTTTATTTATGAATTTGAATTTTTAGGAAAGATTAATTCCACAACTCAAGTCTTTATTAGAATAATTGGAATAACACGAAAATCCAAATATCATGCTATTTTACTACCAAGTGCAATACATGAAAATAACTTTCCTACCATAAACATTATAGGTAAGTAACAATATGAGGAGACAGTTCTTGGGGTGGGTAGAAGTTCACCAACTCCTCTGGGTCCTCTGCTTCCAGTCCATACTGTCAGCTGATGTAAGTGGGAAAGTAAAAGGACATGTGAGTCAAGCCCATCAACTTGACATAGTTGCATCTAGGGGTCTTCATTAGAAAATCTTCTTGTGGCTTCCCTGGGCATTTCCATGCAATATCTTATGCAGTTCTTCCTCGTAGGTACCTTTCCCAATCAATTATGAACTTGAATTTTGGGACTTCCCTCTTGCCTTAGTAACAAAGAACTCCGAGTTGGCATCCATTTACTGGACTGGTCAACTTCAGTTTTTCAAGTAGCCAAATTTAGAAAATAGTAGGACTTCCTTGATAATGATCAAGTCCAAATCTATGGCTATGGCTCATTTCATTAAATCCCTTGAGTGTTTTTGCAAGGACTGTAGGGATGATATCACCTCCTTCCTTCAATTGCTTTACCACTTCTATCAGAATAAGTGGTGCACCACGTCTAGGAGTCCGGAGAACATAACGAGCTATCATGCAAAGTAGATAAGCATCCTATGATCTTTGCCAATGGATTCCTCCTAATGATAGATACTAAATGAAGATCTTGGCCACCTTCAAAATGTTGATCTTCTCATATCTGACAAACTGTTTCACTTCCTCCTTTTTCCATCCGAAGAAGTCTAGAATTTCTTCCGAGTAATCTTCCTTCAAAGATGGTTGGATTAACCTGCCCTTAGGTGGAGATAGCATACAAACTCAAAACTCTTCGAGAGTTGAGTGAATCTCAACCAACCCACACCGAAATATGTGAAGATTGGTATCCCAGTGTTAAGGCACCTGTTGGAGTAAAATGTGATGTAATTCTACACACCCCATCCGACTGAGCATTGACATATTCATAGATTTTAGCAGTCCTGGTGCCATCATGTTGATGTTTGAGGTCCATTTTCTCAATGTCTCATCCAAAGTTCCCAAGAATTTTCCTACAGTTATCACAAACAAAGAGAAGAGGTGATGATTTGTCAAGGTATCACTCATTATCTATTGACACAACCAAACCTTTACCACTGTTACATCAAACTCTTCTCTTTTTTTTTTTTACTAATTAAGGATGGGGAATGAACTGGCCTTGGTATACCGGTGCCGAATGGTGACCTCTGGGAGGTGGAATTCTAGATAAGAATTTGGAGGACCATAGGTGAATGACAGTGTCAAGTTACCTACATATCCCTTCAGAGGAATTTGCATGGAAAATAGTGATTTGTGGGGAACACAAGTTATGATGATCTTTTTAGATACCTTGATTATCAATCAAGGAACCAATTTGTTGCCTTGAGATTTTTGAGACCGCACTTGAACGTGTCAAGTTACCTACATATCCCTTCAGAGGAATCAGGTCTAGCATAGTTCAGGCAATTCACCATTTTGGACATAATATCTCTTGAGTTGATCCATGTTGACTAGTCCAGGTATTTCTCCGCCATTGAGATCTATGAGTTTTATAGCCTTGCTTGGTAGAATCTCTTTGACAGTGAATGGGCCACTCCAATTGGGCCTGAACTTTCCTCTTAAGTTATGAATTGGGGTTGTTTGCTCTTGAAGAACAAGCTCACCCTTCTCTATGCGACGGGGCTTCACATTTTTGTTGAAGGCCCTTGCCATTCTTAGTTGATATTTCTTCAGCTTATCCATGGCCTTTATATGTCTTTCATCAAGAAAATTGAGCTCATCATATTTTTCTTTTTATCCATTCTCCTTCAGGTAACTAACCTTCCAGAAGCACCCTGTGGAATGGTACTAGGATTTCCCTGGTAGAACCGCCTCATGCCCTTATACCAAAGAATAAGGAGTTGCCCCTGTCAAAGATTGTACAAAAGTCTGATATGTCAATAAAGTAAGTGGTAACTTATCTTCCCAATCCTTGTGTGTTTCACCCATTTTCTGTAGGATGACTTTAATGTTCTTGTTAGCTACTTCTACTGGCCCATTGGTCTGTGGCCTGTAAGTGGTGGAGCGGTGCCTTTTGATACCTAACTTAGTGTAGATCTTGTCAGTTTTGACCCAGAAATGGGATCCTTGATCCAATATCAGCTCTTGGGGTACTCCATATTGGTAGATGATATTTTCTTGGATGAATTTTGCCACCTTAGCAGATGTGAGGACTACATATGACTAATCTTCTACCCATTTGATGAAATAATCAATGGCTATTAGGATGAACTCATGACCATTGGATGCTTTAGGGTTGACCTTTCCTATGATATCAATGCCCCATGTAGAGAATGGCCAAGAAGAACTGAACGAGTGCAATTATGTCGGCAGGATGTGTATGATATTGGCAAATATCTGACATTTATGGTATTTTTTGAAAAAACCCACACAGTCTGCTTTGATTGTGTTCCAATAGTATCCCAGTCTGAGAACCTTCTTAGCTAGCATCTTGGCATTTATATGGGGTCTGTAAAGGCCTTGATGAATTTTCTCCATGATTGTTGTTGCTTGCTCTTCATCCACACAAAGTAGCTATATTCCATCGTAGGATATCTTGTATAACAAATCCCCTTGAAGAATAAACTGGGTGGCATATCTCCTTAGAAATTTTTTTTCTCTATCTGTAGCTTCAATCGGGTACTTCCTTTCCTTGATGAAGTCCACAATGTGAGCAAACCAAGAGGGACCATCTATGGTGAGAGAGTTCACCAAATTTTGATACATGGGCCTGCTTATTTGTCCACAAAGAATGGTCAGACCCTAGCCATAGGGTTGCATTCTACCATGGAAGCCAAGGTTGCAAGGGCATCAGCAAACCGGTTATTATCCCTCTGGAAGTATTCAAACGGGATCTTCTCAAAGTGTCCAATCACTTCTTCCAAATGTTCTTGATATGGCTTTAATTTCTCATCTCTGGTCTTTTATTGTTCTTGTGTCTGACAGATGACAATGGATGAATCACCATATACCTTGATCCTTTTTACCCCAATGGTCAAAGCAGTTTCGAGCCCCAAGGCATAAGCTTCATATTTAGCAATATTGTTGGTATAGGGAAAATCAAGGCAGAATGACGAAGGTAAGTAAAGGCCGTCAAGAGTGACAAGCAATATCCCCACGCCACACCACTTTTGATTAGCTACTCCCTCAAAGAGCAACTGCCATTCATTAGCTATATATTCTTCTTCTATTGCTGTGACCTCTTCATCTGGGAAGTCATCATCCAGAGCTCTTCCATCTTCTGTGGGGTGGGTTGCCAAATGATCGGCTATAGCTTGTCTCTTGACAGATTTCTAAGCAACATAGGTGATATCAAACTCTGATAACAATAGTAACCATCGAGCCATCATTCCTGTTAGAGCTACTTTCTCAAAGTGGTACTTGATTGGATCCATCCTTAAGATCAGACGTACCGGATAAGCTACAATGTAGTGTCACAGCTTTTTTGTTGCCTAAATCAGTGTAGCACACGTTCTTTCCAAAGATGTGTACTGTGTCTTATACTCTAAGAACTTCTTGCTGAGGTAGTATATGGCATGTTCTACCCCCTTTTCTATCTCCTTTTGTGCTAACAATGAGCCCATGGAATATTCTCCCACTGATAAGTACAATAGAAGTGGTTCTCCTTCAACCGGTGGTGTCAATATTGGTGAGTTTATGAGGTATCCTTTGATCTTGTCAAAAGCTTGTTGGCATTGGTCATTTCATTCTGTGGGATGATCCTTCTTCAACAGCTTGAAAATTGGTTCGCAGATCATAGTCAACTGGGTTATGAACCTGCTGATATACTAGATGTGACCCAGAAATCCTCATATCTGCTTCTCAGTGCTAGGCGTAGGCATTTCTTGGATTGCTTTGATCTTGATAGGGTCGACTTTGATGCCCCTTTCACTCATCAAAAACCCCAACAATTTTACTACTGTTGCCCCGAATACACACTTCTTAGGATTCAACTTTAGCTAATATTTCTTGATCATCTCAAAGAATCGTCTTAGTGTAGGAATCTACCCTTGCCGATCCCTTGACTTCACTATCATGTCATCCACATATGCTTCCACATCTTTGTACATCATGTCATGCAATAAGGCTGTAGCTACTCTTTGATAAGTTGCCCCAGCATCATTCAATCCAAAGGGCATTACCTTATAACAATAAGTTCCCTATGAAGTGGTGAAGGCTGTCTTTTCACAATGCTTTGGGTGCATGCTCACTTGAATATATCCCAAGAATCCATCCATTAATGATAACAAGGCATGCCCCGATGTGTTGTCAACCAATACATCAATATGAGGTAATGGAAAGTCATCCTTAGGGCTCACCTTGTTAAGACATTGGAAATCTACATGCATTCGTACCTTGCCATCTTTCTTTGGCATTGGTACTATGTTAGCCAACCATTGGGGGTACTTCACCACTTAAAGAAACTTTACATTCTACTACTTCATAACTTCTTCTCTGATCTTCTCACCCCATTCTGGGCACATTATCCTGAGCTGCTGTTGGACTGGCTTTGCCCTAGGATAAGTTGGCAAATGATGTTGCACGATATTGGGGTCTATCCCAGGCATATTTTCGTAAGACCAAGCAAAGACTTCGGCAAACTCCTTCAAAAGACTAATCATCTGTTCTGCTTCTTCATCATCTAGGGTGGTTCCAATTTTTACTTTTCAAAGGCATTGGTCGGTTCCTAGATTAATAACTCGGGTATCCTCATAGATTGATTGTGCTTTCTTTGGTTTGCATTGTTTTATTAACTCTTGATATTTATTAAGATCATCATCAAAAAAAGGGAGCAAGTTATACTCGAAATCAGAAATTTCATTCATGAAAGAAGTAACAGACTAGACATGTATAGACTCTGGACTTTCCTCAAGAGGGAAGGCCGACACATAATCATAAATGAAAGACTCAACAACAAATTCAACTATAGACTTGATGACTGACTTGATGCTTTTATCAAGGGTATTCAAGCTGGTTGACTCAGTAGCATGAGTAAACTTGAAGTTCTCCCCAATGCTAATCCAGTTCAGGAGTGGATCAATGGCTTGATGGATTAGCAGATGTGGCAGAGGGCCTTCTACTTCTTCCAAGAAGGTTACTGGTATCTCCTCAGTGGTGCTGACATTGTTCTTTTTGACAGATACTTGATTCTTTACAAATATAAGTTGATCAACCTCATGCTCTCTGAAGCTAAACTTTTTGAGGGGTGAGGAGTGATGGAGACTGCTGAATCCCATTTCTATGAAGTCTAACTTTTCAATCTTATTGATTGAGGCTATTCCTGCTCCTTGATCACATCTTCTTTGCTTTGCATATATGCTCCTTCCTCAAAAGGGTCTGGGCTTGAGCTCATGTTGCTCCTGAGTTCGTGGTTCTCACAGAAATGAACAGATGTGGTTCTTCAGATCAGTGGGAATTTAAAAACTACAAATGAGTCTTATCTTCTTTTCCCATTCCCTCTTCAGGAGAACTCGGGGACTAGGTGCCTCTTTTGACCTGATCAATTTTGTAAGATTGTTAGAGGAGAACCCATATTCAATCACGGGCACTTCCACTATTCCAGTGATGTAGCTATCCTGATTACTTTCCTTGGTCTGCTGTTGTTCTACCTCGTGAGTTACCTAGTCGAACTCATCTTGAAAGAATACTTCAAATCCTGGTTGCATCTTTTTAGCAGTTTTATCAAACCATGGCTTAACATTTCTACAAAAAAGAAAATCTTCTCTTTCCCTTACGAAATACCCATTGAGAGTGGGGTAGTAAGAGGTGGATATTTTCTTATTTATTCTTAGTATCTTCTAGCCCTTGCCGACATTGTTGCTTCTTGGTCCGGAGGTTTGAAGAGTGTACTCTAGACCACTTCTTCCTTTGTTTACCGCCAAACTAGGTTACTTTGGAACACCCTGATGATATTTCCCTAGTCCCATTCAAGGAAAGTATTGTATATTTTTCATCATTTGATTCACTGGGGGGCTCCAGATGCTTCATAGCTAGCCGGTTTTTTTTTCTTTTGGTATCTCCTTGGCAATGGCTTCACAAGTCACTTCCAATTCAAAACCACTAAGTTGGACTTCATGGTATTGTTCTTCTCGCTTTTCAACGTTGGCTAAGGTGTTGAGCACTTCTATATCTCTAGCTATTGTAATCACTTTCCCTTTATGAATGAATTTCATCTTCTAATAGAAGCTGGAAGCTACAGGCCATGCATGATGCAAACAAGGTCTTCCTAAAAGCATGTTGAAAGATACTGGTATGTCAATGTCTTGGAAATCAATTTCAAACTTCACTAGGCCAATCATCATGATAGGGGTGAGGATCCCAAGGACTTCTCTTTTGGTATCATCATATACTCGGTTTGATGGCCTCATCTCTTCCATATTGATGCCGATACTCTTGGCTGACCTTAAAGGTAGAACTTTCAACACAGACCCATTGTCAATGAGGACCTAAGGAATGATCTTGTCAATGCATTCTACTATGATGTTCAAAGCCCTATTGCGCCTGACTCCTTTGGGGAGTTCAGATTTTGAGAACATCAAAGACTGCACCGCGTAGGTTGCCCCTACTATTTGTGCGAGATGTGTTGGGTCTATCTTGATCGGAACTTGAACATTAGTGAGGGACTTCAAGACTTCTTCTCCATGATAAGGGGAGCCCATCAACAATCCCCAAATTGAGATTTTGGCCTGGGCCTTCTTGAGCTGGGCCAAGACTGGGTTTTCGGGTTCTTTCTTCAAGCCACTTTTTCCAGCCTCATTGGTCTTTGATTGTTCCACTATTAGAGCCTTACCCTTGTAGTCTATGCCGCTTCGAGTCTCCATTACACTGACTGGCTTCATCACAATAATCTCTGTGGGATAGTGATCCTCATCATCATTGTCTACTATGGTAATTATCCATACCATAGGATCATCTTCTTTTTCAGAATCTCCTTCCTTACTTGGGGTGGGAAGTCGAGGTCCTCCACAAATATCAAAAGCCTTAGCTAACGTATCGATCATTTCTGTAAGTGTGTCATGTCCTTCTATTTTTTCCCATTTGTTCAGTGTAGTAGTGTTCACTGCTGGCCACTTTACCTAACATTTTTTCAATTTCATCAACCTCTAGTTTCATCGCAACCAAACGCTCATAGGCACTACTCATGTGCTCATGTGCTCTGCAATAGGGTTTACTTCACCCTCAAAAGTGATCTCATATCCTTCACTATCTTCTAAATCTAATGCTAGCTCTTCCCCTTCCATGCGGATCGTGTGTACTGATTGGATAGCATCTGTGGGGTCAATCATCGTGTCATCTTTGCCAATTGCATACACAGAATATCCTCCAGGATCTCTGGGTGAATAGTACCCAGATTCATCATCTTCTTTGTTATCCTAAGATCTCCGGCAATCACTGTCATCCCAGTCTTGGTACTCATCATCACTTTGAGAATCGGAGTCATCCCCATCCTCACTGTCATCCTCCTCCTCATCATCATCATCCTCTTCTTCACTAATTTCCCCCTCACTTGTTTCTTCATCAGATTCCTCATGACCCTCGAATTCTCCTGCATCCAAACATTCATAGTATTTGGAGCATGTGGATCAAAAAATTGCCATAGGGCCAGACTTAACTTCCTTAGCCCGAAGCTTGATCAGACCAGACTCATCATCTTCTGTGTCACTCCTTATATGGATTAGGGAAGTATCCTCTTTGATTTGTTCCCCTATTGCCAATGCCATTATTGCTTTGAGGAGGTCATCTGTGACTTCTTCAATTGTCTTTGGATTATCCTCCTGAGGTATGGTTGTCTGAATTAGAGAAGTGGGATCAAAATCTTGATTTTCTTCTAAGATATTCACCGAACCTGTTGATGAGGTTATCTTTGGAGAATCTTGTAATGTGAGCATATCTTTCCAACTGTATCCGCCTATCCATCCTTCTTTTGGGTTATCCACCAAACCTTAAGAATGGGAATGGTATGAGGATGATGAGGGATATGAGGTAGGGTGATATGAGGATGATGTGATGGAGGAGATATGGTATTGGATGAAGATAGGGTGTGGTAAGATGATAATGAGGTTCCTTCTCCTTGATGGTGGGGTGAAGGTTGATGGTATGCTGGAAGTTGATGGTATGGTATAGGTTGGTAGTATGGTAGAGTCTGATGGTATGGTACGGTGGATCCCCTTGTTGATGATGAAGGAGGGATGGTGGATATCTAATTTTCTGACTCTTCTCTTTTGGGAGCCTTCATGACCTTGGCCCTTTGGCTCATGACTTTCCTGTAGGCATGGGCATTCATGTGATTCTTCCAAGCTCTAGGTGTGATTAACTGAGTGGGGTCACTCTCTGTTGCTTCTTCTTTTAGGTTGTTCACATAACTATATTGAGGAACCCCGAAATCATAGAACATGGGATGACAAAATTGACTATCTGCATAGTACATGTAGATGGCCCTTCAGAAGGAGTCGCACTTCTTTTGGCAAGCCTCCTTAATAAAGCTTATGATATGCCCTACTAATTCTAGAGGAAGGGGAAATTTTTACGAATGCAACAACTTTTCTTTCCATTCATTATGCATCCCATCATGGTACCTCTTAGAGTCTCTAATAAGAAGAGTTGGATTGAAGAGATGAAGATCCCAATCTCACCAATCACCTATCATTGACAACATGTTGATGGTTCCATGAGCTGGAAGTGGATTGGTGTTGACATTGGGAGGCTGTTTAATTTTGACCTCAATAGTCCCTGTGTCTACCAAATCCTAGATTGCATGGTGAAGACCTAAGCATCTTTCAGTGTTATGCCCCTTCTGAGTGTGGTAAGCACAACACTCAAGGTTCCCATACCAAGTTGGGGGAGGGTTGTTGATTACCCTTGGAGCTACTGTCCCTAGTAATCCTTTTTTCTTTAGTTTCTCATACACTGCGGTCATGGGCATTCTCAAATAAGTGAACTGCCTCCTTAGGCAAGGAGCCTTCTAAGCAGGAGCATCTGCTTGTATCACAAAAGGTTGTGAAGAGGTGATGGGTGATACCGACTACTGGACCGCACCTACCACATTGGTTTCTGGACGCTTTCCGCATCCAACTCTGGTATTCTTTCGTACATCTTGGGAGGATCCTTGATACTGAGCCTTCCTTAGAATTCTATTTTCCACATGTGTGCCGGTGGCTATCAAGGCATCAAAAGTTTGCAGATGTTGGTAATAAAGGACTTCATAATAAGGCTTTGACAAGTTTTCAATCAACATTTCTACTTTCTCTGCCTCAAAGGGTCGGTCTACCATATTGGCAGCCTTATGTCTAAACCTCATTAAGAAGGCTGTGAATCCTTCCTTGGGCTACTACCTCAACGTCTCAAGCTCCCTATGCTTCACATCTACTTCGGTGTTGTACAAGTATTGCTTGGTGAAGGCTTTCACCAATATTGTCAAATTCTGGGTTTGGGTAGACTCCAACTGTGTAAGCCACCTCAAAGCTGGCCCTAATAAGGTTAACATGAAGGCCTGTCCCATTTGGTTGTCTGTAAGTTGCCATGATTTGGTGATGTTGAGGAAGACTTTGAGATGAGCTTTGGGGTCCCCTGATCTGTCAAATCTGTCGGTCTGCCATTTGAATTTCTCGGGAATCCTTGACCCAGAGAAGAAACTCATATCATCAGAATCCACCACTTGACTTTCTGAACACTTTCCTGTTTGGATCAGATTCTTAAGATTTTCTAATTGCTGTCTGAGTTTTCTTTCTTTCTCCATATCTGGAGGTTCCATTCGGACATGTGTCGCAAATTCCTCTTCCTCATCTTCAATCACCACTTTGGGTGGAGGGACCCGAGAATAGGTTCCTCATTAACCATTTGAGCGAGTAGGTGAAACTCCTCATTGACCAATTGGCCTGACTTTTTCTAGTTCTCCTAAGTCAACTTGAGAAAAATTCCCACGATAACCCGTGGGATCGTTCTACTCCAATTCTCCTATAGCCTATACTAGTTCATCCTTGGGATCAGTCCTAGGAGGTTTTCAAAGTATGTGCAATATCTGGGCCAATCCACTCTTGACCTTGGCCATTTCTATCTACAAGGTCTCTATGGGGTGGACCCATGCTTGCTCGGGTGATTCAGGGTTGTGTGGATCCATGTGAACTGGGCTATAATCACTTGGTGGTAGAGAGTCTTAGAGAGAAGATGGAGGTGACACTGGACTTAGGCGAGTCAACCAGTTACCCTAACATGTCCAAATAGACTGCAGAGAATACTTGAGATGTAAAATTGTACCTGTTAGGATTCTTTTATTCCCAACCCTTTGTTCATTCATCCACTCAATTATCAACCAATGATTCATCGAAAGTTAGTCCACTTAATAATAGGCAGTGGATAGGGGTTGATACCCCTAGTCCACTCAATGTCATAGGTAGGAGATACACACAAATGGCTTGACCATAATATTCCTATAAGACATTCTTTGTTAATAAAGTCATGCTTTCCTTAATCTTACCCCACTAGGTGACCCTCCTCGTTTCCTTGGATCTTTTAGATAATTTGGCATTTTGTGGGACTTTGACAAGAATAACCCCGGAGTCATGCATACCAAATCATCCATATTTCATTTCTAAGGATGAAGGATACCTTTTATCCAAAACCCACTACGGAGAGCATTTCTTTATGACTAGAATGCATTATAGGAAGATTCCTTTTCAGGACCTCAAACAAATTCTACAAATCAGCTTGTGGCTTTCCTAGCGTTCTCCATCTATTTCCTACATGATGCGAGTATGCAGTGGATGCAATAGGATCAACAAGGCTTCCTTGACAGGATCTATATACACAAGGTATATGATCCTTTTGATATACCCAGAGGTACGAGATCAAGGGGGTGACTTCCTTGCCCATTACTCGTGACTATACATAAGGTTAAGCAACTGGCCACAGGGTGGTGGAACCGTGAGTGATTATGTGCAAAAGGGTAATGTAGAAATATCATTATTTGATCTCAAAATGTAATAAAGTGTGCGGACCTCCCTGAGGGTGTTGGCACAAATACAAACATCCTCACCATTTAACAATACCTCACACCCTTGTATAGGAAACAACTACCATTTGCTCTCAGAGTACTCTCCATGATATACATTGACCTCCTTGAGGATGTGGGCATGATAGGGAGTCCCTTGCCAAATGATTTCACTTCGAGCATGATGCATGATGGTGTTAGCGAATACAATTACAAACATGGAGTTAACCAAACATGTTTTCATACAGATGTGGTGGAAAATGTTCTTGCATTTAATGGTAGCATCTAGTATCAGAAGCTTGACATTCCCCAGTGGAGTCACCACGGTAAGGGTCTCTCTTCTCCCTTCCTTAGGAGAGGAAAAAATGACTTGCAATTTGGCCCTCTCTCCTCACTTTTTCTTTTTCTTAGGTAGGGGTGAGTCATGCGTGCTTACCTATGGGCCCTACATCGTCGTACCATCACTCGGAGATAAGTGGAGGCCTATTTTGCAGGAGTGCAAAGGTCATCATTGAGATAGGGATTTGATGATGATCCAATATGGGGGATCAGGATCATACAAAAGCTTTTGGAGTCGCCACCTAGGATCATGGGCCTACGACCCGGTGGTGGGCCCAATTCCTGAGAAAGGGCCCATAAGTTGGTCTGGTCTAGAGATTTAAGGTATGTGTCAGGTTGTAGAGTTGGGAAGGTATTAGGGACCCAATCCACTCGGTTCAACTGGTCTTCCTACTGGATGCTTGAGAATGAACATTTTCCATAATTATTCCTATTCCGCATGCATGGCTAAGTTATCACATGTATAAACACTACCTGAATTTAAATAATTATATATACTAAAAAATATCAATATAAAGTACATTATGCTAACTCAGTTGAGAAATTGTATCTGAGCTTCACCCCTGTTTCAGGTCAAGAGGGGTGGACCCCCAATGCTGGCACGGACTTTCTTATGGATTCTCCTGGCTCAGGAGAAGATGGCCTTGAATTCCAACTTCCTTTTTTGAGCGATGTTGACTGTGGTAATATTAGGACAGAGTTCTGATTAGGAACTGCTACGTTTATGTTTAGACTAAGGTATCAATTCGGTAGAGTTTCTGCTAGGGATGGGCTACTTTTGGACTTTTACTGAGGTGGCACTCTAGCAGAGCTTCCACTTGGGATAGGCTATGAGAGGGCTAGACTGAGGTGGCATACTGACAGAGGTGGCATTCTAACAAAGCTTCCGCTGGTAATGGGCTGTGGGTGGGCTAGGTGAGGTGGCACTTCGACAGAGCTTCTGTTGGGAATAGGAAGAAACTTAAATGGTTGAGGAACTTTGAAGGCCCGAAGAACACTTCGAAGATCCGAAGAACACTTTTGATCTTATAAAGATCACTTCGAAGGCTTGAAGAACCTCAAAGGGGGAGGGGAGACTAAAGCAAAGCTTCTTCTACACAAAAATCTCACTATAAAAAAAAAAGCAGATGGTTGAAGAACTTCGAAGACCCGAAGAACACTTATGAAGATCTCTCTGAATATTTGAAGAACCTCAAGTGGAGAGGGGAGGAGAGGGGGTAGAGCTTCTCTACAAGGGGTGCTCACTAGGAGGCTTACGTGTGTAAAACCAAAGGGAGGGGGTATTTATTGATTTCTTAGACCAATGGGGAGGAAAGAGGGATTTCCTTGCCAATGGGATAAAAAAGTGATTTTTCTAAACCAATGGGGTAACAAAAATAATTTTTGGACCAATGGGGTGAAGGGTGAATTTCTTTGGCCAATGAGGTGTAGAAACACTTTTTTGGGCCAATGAGATGAAAAGATGCATTTTTGGGCCAATAGGAGTTCACGGTGTAGGATATGCTAGCGGGGCAGTTGAAAGTGCATAAATGGGTGAAAAGAAAATCTCTTAACCATTCATGCCATCGGAGTGAAGATTCTGGCGATCGACGGAAGCAACAGGGTTGGGCCAGAGTGCACAAGGCAAGGAGCGACATGCAAGACAGGGGGTGTGTGGGGCAAACATGGGTGCACAGGGCAAGGCCATGGGGGTGCGTAAGGTAGTAGAGGCATGGGGTAGGGCCATAGGGGCATGCAAGGCATCAGGGCTATGTGGCAGGGCCTCGAAGGGAGCACAAGGCAAAGATGCAGGGCAGGGCTGCCGGGGTCCGTAAGAGAACAAGGGTGTGGGGTAGGGGCTGCAGGGGCATGCAAGGTAGTAGGGGCACTAGGTAGGGCCACACAAGGTAGCAAGGGCATGGGGCAGGGCTGCGGGGGTGCATAAGGCAACAAGGGTGCGGGGCAGGGCCGCAATGGCACATAAGGCACTAAGGGTGTGGGGTAGGGCCATGGGGGTGTGCAACGTAGCAAGGGCAAAGAGCAGGGCGTGGGGTAAGGCCACGGGACTATACAAGATAGTAAGGGCACAAAGCAGGGACATAGGGGTGTACAAGGCAATAGAGTTACGAGGCAGGGCGGCAGGGACCCAGGCACGACGATGGGGGCGCAAGGAAGGTAGTGGGGCGTGTATGAAATTTAATTTTTGAGGGAATGATTCTGGAAGAGCCGACAGTATGATTTTGACATGCCATATATCATTGGAATCATGATTCCAAGAACTATCTATCAGTACAGTCACTTGGGATCGGATTTCTTCGTACATAAGAAGTCATAAATTGGACCCTTCCTTTCTTTCGCACGGGATTTATGGGATATCTTAGGTGGGTATGGAATGTTCCTGGGTTGGGTTTCCTAAGTCATCTATCATCTCTATTCATTGGAAGTGAGAGGTCACGTCCAAGATCTATAAGTCATCATAGCCGGGGGAGGGTGACAAAACTGGGTGTCTGTAGAGAGTTCTAAGCTGACAGACCATCTTGTTAGGGCTTAACAGGATGGGATTTTTAGATTTTCTTGCTGACACTTGGATCAAACATGTCCAGTAGTGTTCCAAATTATTTAAAATGATAAGAATAAGCTATAACCATAAATTATGACTTGGTCAAAGAAAAGAAAAGGGCAGGAAAGAAGGGTGAGAAAATATAAGGTGAAAATGACCTTTTTACCTCTATCATACTCATGCAAGTTGGATAACAGTTAGGAACTTGTAGGATCAGCCCAGACACCCAAAAATTAGCCAAATGGTTGTGTGGGTTGGATGGATGTCCTATTCATTGAATGGGAAAGAATTCAGTTATGGCTGAATCTGAATACAGAATTTATTGGAGTTTAGGGAGGTTATTTTAGGGATAATTGTACTGATAAATTAACCCATATGTATATGTATCATGTTGATTAGGAATCTTATGACTACATCTGTTGAGGATACATGAGGCTAGGACAATAGTGAAGAGTTACAGATATGGAAAATCTAGGTGAGGGGTTTTGTTATGTTTTGTTGTGCTTTATTATGCTTGATATGTATGCTTCTTTGTATTTCATTATCTCTTTTCTGAATATACTATGGTAGTGTTCAGTGCCTTGGAATGGAAGTGTATGAAATTTGGTTTGATGCATGTTCTATTAAAATGAATGATATTAATATTTGTGGAGGTGGATGTAATATTGACGGTCTATGGCACAGTATGGCCGAGGTGCATTTCTGGTACCGTGGGCTCAGAGGTCAATCTTACATCTATGGACACAAGTGCATATTGAACGCTAAGGTGCATATAGTTGTATATGGTTAGGCACACAACCCTATGAGTTATAACCCCTTGCCAATAGTGGGTAATGTATTAGCTAATCCCACTCGTTGGTATGTGGTGTAGGACTATTTCGCCTGGTATGACGCACTATATTTTGAGAGGGTACAACATGGTATGGTATAGCATATGCATGGTTTTCAGACACATGGAGGCCCAAGGTTTTGACTGGGACCATGGTGTTAGGGTTATTATTTAGGGTTAGCCAGGGGACTGAGGTTTTGACCAGGACTGGTTGGCTCTTGCCTGCAACGAGCTTGAATTCCTGAGGCCCAACTTACAGGGTAAGGAATTCCACCTAAGTTGCTTATAGCACTCAACCCATAGGATGAGACTTAGTAATTAGAATGGAATTAGATTAATAACTAAATCATGTGGATGCTACATTTTGAGTTGATTGCTATGGACTTGAATATAATGGTGATAAGTGAGTTAATGAATTATACCGGACTTGCAGTGTGTTGAGTGAATTGGTGGTGAAGACATGCGATGCAAAGTGTCAAGATTGTTCATTGTGTATGATTTTTGTATGCTTATGTGATTGTAGACATGAGATGCAGTGCTTAAGATTATTTATTATTTATAATTTCTGCATGCTTGTGTGCTTATATGCCCCACCCCTCATTGAGCGTTCCCATGCTCACCCCCCCATCCTCAATCCTCCATAGGTTTTGAAGTTGTAGTAAAGAAGATCAAAAGATTTGTCAAAGATGAAGTCATGGACAGGGAGTGTTACACCCGTGCCCTAATCCAGTCTAATTTGAAACTATTGTGAAAGGCCTTGGATCAGAGATCAAAAGTACGATTGGGTTTTGGCTTGCGGCTGCACATTGCCGAAGGGGTAGAGATGACCCCACTTGTTTATGCATTGCGTGCCTATCTAACTAGAGGGGATTCATATCTTTCGATCCCAAACAGTATGTGAACCAACTCCCCACACTTGATTTCTAGCACGCATCATAATTGTCGAAAAGCCTTGGGCATGTCCAAGGGTAACCACCCATGTGAGACCAACCCTTGGATAGCAATCTATCTTGACCACAGGAAACAAGCCATCGGAAGTAGCCTGGGCATTAATCCGGTGACAATTTTTTATGGGTCCACAAGCTGCTGTCGAGATATCGATGCCTGTGGGTCCCACCACTTACATTGTAAATGGTTCCATATGATCCTAAATCATCCTCCACACCGTCCTTTTGATGTGAGCACCTTATGGACCTAAATGTGTGGGTCCTCGTGCCCCGAAACTCATTTTAACCTGATTGGTTCAAAAAAGGCCCAAACCAAACAGACCCTTAGGCCTAACTTAAGTTATAAGTTGGGAAATGAGGATTCATTACCTCATTTCCCTTGTGCCCAACGTAGGAGAGGAGAGAAAGAGGAGAGGAAGGAAGAAAAAGTGGAAGAAGGAGGGGATTGAAGGCCTACCTTGGTGCCAGCTACTGCCTTGTTGCCGAAATCGCTGTTGAAGGTAAGTGCAACCTCCCATGCCACTCTCTCTTCATTTTGACCTAGAAAAAACTAGGTATGGATGGGATCTTGGTGTACACACCATGTTAGTGTTGTAGGATGGGTGTTCTACCCTCCTGGTATTGTTGCCAAGCTCGAATCAAGCTTGGTGACTTCCGACAACATGTAATGAATGCCAAAAGACCAACTAATATTTCGATCGTTCAATTGACGTATCTCACAAATGGCTCAGTGGAAATTGAATTTTCTTGGCTTAGAATGATGCTAGGGACATCCCCTACAAACTCCATGGAACAAATCTTGGCAATTGGGCCCGAGCTAGAAAGCCCCAAATTATTGGACTGCCCTGTACCTCCATTGGAAACAGTCCACCGGATCCACTGGGTCTATTTTCGGTGGCATATTTCCAGTGGACATGGAGCCTAATGTGCTCTCTGTCATCTTCACTAGAAATAGGTCTGATATTTTTGGTGGAATTGCCCTGTTTCCAGTGGTTGTTTCTGGTGACAATACTGTCACTTAGGGACAGTGTCTGTACATTTTGGGGGGTGACCTGTGTGGGTCCCTCCTGATGTTTTTGATGGGTATTGATGTATGATCTCCTTGTATCTAGGATAGTGACGTGCATGTGCCCCAAAGCCAGAATTGAATTGATCGATCGGTGGCTATACTTGAACCCGAACATGACCAATCGTAAAATAGGTGAGGGATGGACTGTGTTTATTTTTGAAATGTCTATTAATTATTTAATTTATCACATGCTTAGAGTTTTATGTTTAATTGAAATTGTCATTTTACGATCATGATATGAATTGTATGAAAATGTATGACAAGATCCGGTGTGGCCGAGGTGGTACCGGTGCCATGATTTCTGTATGCATGTTGCATTCATGCATTGATTATATGCATTAGAGTTAGTTGTAGTCACGGGTTGCACTTTATGGCCAAGGTCTCTCTGGTATCGTATACCCCAGGACTACATTTGGAAATGGATACGCTTCATGGCCAAGGTCTTGCCAGTGTTGTGCAGTCCATACTCAACTGCTATTTGCATGCTAGATTAGGTAAACGGTCACGGGTTACACTTTGTGGCCAAGGTCTCTCTGGTATCGTGTACCCAGGACTGTATTTGGAGATGGGTTACACTTTGTGGCCAAGGTCTCTCCGGTATCGTGTAATCCATACTAACTGTATCATTATGAAGGCATGTAATATATATGTTGTTAGGTATTCACTCCCTATACTACACACCATTTCCAACAGGGGTTGAGGTGTTGGATAACCCATTGTGGTATGTTTGATGAGCCTTTTCGAAGTACCACTCCCGTGGTACGATGTGATTATTATCAGAGGCAGGAACATATCCAGTGTGGCTAATGTGTTACCTGTGTCATGAGTGCTAGGAGGGGATCATCAGGGGTTTTCTGGGTGACCCATGGATACATACGGGGATCAACAGGCTTCTAATCATGGCTAGGGTTTGTATCATTGCATAGTCGATGTCATTTCTGAGACGAGGGATATAGCCTAATGCGCCATAGTAGCATTCACCAGACTTAGTTTGTATTGTTAGGTGGATAATAAATAAATGAACAGCATCACGAGCATCATAGACTATGTGTATAATTTTGGCAGTCATGCATCATAAATTATTATTGCTATCATCTTGCTTGGATGTGTTTGACCCCACCCCTCACTGAGCGAGTTGGAAAGCTCACCCCACGTATACATCCCTTTTTAGATGATGATGCAGGTACCGTGGTGCTGATAGCGGGTGATCCAGTATCTTCTGGGTTAGAGTACGGTGTGAGAGATTGGTGGATGCCAGAAGCGAAAGAGCATGATCAGGACTATGCTTGTAATCACTGTGCTTAAGCCGCACCATGAGATTGTACATCATATTTTGATACTTTTGGATATAGTTGTGGATTATATATTTTCTTGAGATTATATTATATGTCATGGATGAATGTAACATAATAACTCGGTTATTGCTATTATATTACCATTAGATGTTTCCCCATTTTATTTATAATTCCGCTACTATACTCTGATTCCGCTGCTTATGTTGGTTTGTGTTCTAAGATTGTGAAAATGCTAAGGTACTGCTATCAGAGATCCTGGTAGGTTTGTGAGACAGGTATGTGTCTTACTCACACCGCCTGTATTCCTAATGGTAAGTTGGGTTAAGTGTAAGTGGTATTATGTATTTTGTTGTAATCTGTGGATGGAATAGATAAGCTTTTAATATTTCAATAGTATCACTATAGCTTATCACCACATGTATCTTATGGTCTTTATGGAACTTTACTTATACTCTGATTTGTAGATGGGTTAGTTGTGGGTTTGGTTATTAATTGCATCTGGATCCTAGGTGTTGGTTGGCTGACTGGATTGGAAATTGTAGTGTATTATGCCTATGCTAGATGAAGGGTAGGGTGTGACATCTTATAAGACCACTTTTTACCAGGATCACCATTTTTTACCTAAGCTTGTGTGAAACAGCCAATTTAAAAAAGAAACAAAAAGAGAAAAAAGAAACTAAAACTAAAACAAAAACAAAAAAACAAAAATAAGAATATATATATATATATATAAACCAAAAACCAAATATCATAAATTAGACCAACAAAAAAATCTAAAATCTGACCTTCTTTGTGGATTGGGCATGATTCAAGTCCAAAAGATCCCCCGTCCTCCTTGTGGACTCATCAGGGTAGCCGGTTGACTCACCTAAGCCCAATATCAACCTAGTCAGATAGTTCTTCGTTAGATAGACAAGGCTTAATTAGAATGGAAGCATTTGTTTGGGACCTAGTTAGTGGTGATGCACTAGAACCAGCATGGGCTCATCCCTTGGAAGCCATGCAAGCTAAGATGCCCAAATTTAAGAAGAACTCGACATAGATCTTACAAGAGATTAGGATTACTTCTAGGGGTGACTCCATCGCCACTTAGAATGAGAATGTTGCTTGAAATCTGCCAAGGGTAGATCCTATTTCCCCAGTAGGAGAACCAGTGCGGCCCAAGGTAGCAAAACCGAGGGGAACTCTAGCAATGCCTAAGGCTCCTCTTAGGTTTGTGATTGATGAGCAAGAGGATCATTTTTCCACCCATATGAAAAACGAACTTTCAAAGACAGAAAGGGAAAGGTAAATATGAGAACACCTGGAAAAGTTAGAAATCATGATCCGGAGTGGAAGGAGCCAAGAGGGGCAGTCACAGATCCCAATAAGATGATTTTTTTCTCTGGAGCACATTTCCCTAAGAAGTTTAAGTGGCAAACAGATAGGTTTGATGGGTCAGGAGACCAAAGGCTCACCTAAAGAGCTTCGTGAGTATCATCAAGTCATGGCAACTCACTAATGAGTAGATGAGGCAAGCATTTATGCTAACTTTATTAGG
The DNA here is from genome assembly GCF_013358625.1 of Macadamia integrifolia. Classification (NCBI taxonomy): domain Eukaryota; kingdom Viridiplantae; phylum Streptophyta; class Magnoliopsida; order Proteales; family Proteaceae; genus Macadamia; species Macadamia integrifolia. The sequence goes on from NW_024868262.1 coordinate 56,995, forward strand.
ACCAATATTGGGATGGCTAACTCAATTGGAACACACAGACTCAGAATTGGGGGATATTTTTGTGAGCTTTTACCAAGTAGTTCTCTTATAATAAAGAAGTTGATGTGAAACGACATGATTTGGGACCCTAAGGCATTAGTCGAAGGAATGGTTTACAACATTTCTAATGACAAGGCTGCCAAAATGGCGGATCGCCCTTCTGAGGCAGAGCAAGTAAAGGTGTTGATTGAAAATCTCTCCAAAACCTACTAAGAGGTTCTCTACTACCAATATTTGTAAACTATTGATGCTCTGATAGCCACAGGCACCCATGTCAAAAACAAGTTGTTAAGAGATGCTCAATACTAGGTAGTGTCAAAAGACTCAGGAAAGAATGCAAGGTTTAGGTGTAGACACCCAATTCTGTCACCCCCCTTCTGCTATGATGAATTACGGATCTTGGATGTGACTTCTTGCTTCTGATCGATAGAGATGATTGATTAAGGAAACCTGGAAACATTTCCCACCTACCTAAAAACCCTAAAATCTTGTGCGAAAGAAAAGAGGGTCCAATTTTTGACATTTTATATACGGTGGAATCTGGTCAGGAAGACTGCGTAGATGAATAGTACTCAAAATTACGATTCCAATGATATATGGTATGTCAAAATCAGATTGTCGGATCTCCCATAATCGTCCCTGGAAAATCACATTTTTCCACACGCATGTCGCGCATGCTGGCCAACTTCCTACAAACCTTGAAACATCCCCCACCTACCCAAATACCCCAATTTCCCTTATAAACATCTCCTACCTAAAAAACCCCAGAAATCCCACGAGAAAGAAAAGAAGGTTCAATTTTGACATTTTATATATGGAAGAATCTGGTCAAGATTACCATATGGATGGATAGTGCTTGGAAATATGATTCCAATGATGTTTGGTACGTCAAAATCAGACTGTCGAATCTCCCATAATCATCCCCAAAAATCATATTTTTTGTGCGCATGCTGCACACGCTGGCCAGCCAGCCAATAGGCCAGCCCGCATGCATGCATTGTACATTGGCCAGCCAGCCAATAGGCCAGCCTGCATGCGTGCTACCTGCATTGGCCAGCTAGCCAGCAGGCCAGCAGGAAAGCCTCATGCACCCCCAGCAACAACCCTTTAGTGCCCCCGCAGTAAGCCCCACGCGCCCTGCAGCATGCCCCACATGGTCCCACAGCACACCCCGTGCATGCCTGTAGCCTAGCCTGGGCCCAGCTGCAAGCCAGCTTGTGCGCAGTAGTAAGCCAACCCATGAGCACGCAGGCCAACCTGTGTGCAGCAATAGGCCATCCTGTATGCATGCCCATGCACCTTGCCAGCCACTGTGCCCCTCTGCCAGTCTCCCATATACGCTCATGCATGCCCCATGTATCTCGACCCAGCCTCGTGTGTGAAGAGAGAATCTCTTTACCTATTTATGCATATACACTACCCTACCCGCAACCTCCCATTGGCCTTGAAAAAGAATATTTTTACCTTATTGGCCCAAAAAATTTCACCTTTTCCTTATTAGTCCAAGAAAACCCCCTTCCCTCCCATTGGTCCAAAATTTTATACTTTCTTTCCATTAGTCCAAAAAAATCACTTTTTGCCCCCATTGGCTAACGAATTCCCCTTTCCCTCCCCATTGGTTTAAGGATCCTATAAATACCCCGCTCCCTTTGGTTTGACGCACCAACACCACAACCCCATAACCACCTTTAGAGAGAGAAGCTCTACCCTCTCTCCTCCTCCCCTCCCCCTTTTAGTTTCTTCGGGTCTTCGGAGAAATCTTCGTCAAGATTTGAAATCCTTTTTGGATCTTCGAAGTGTTCTTCTAGACTTTAAAGATTTTCAATCCAAGTTTTTATTTCAATCCATTTTTTTTCTAAAATAGTATTTTTTTAGCTTCCCTCCATTGAGTGTTCATGGTTTTTACAAAAAGTGAAAATCCCTCCCAGCTTGAGCTTCTTTGGGTCTATAAAGAGATCTTTGTTAAGATCCAGAGTTCTGTTCGGATCATCAAAGTGTTCTTTGGAGCTTTGAGGATCTTCAATCCATTTTTTGGTCTATCTATTTCTTTCCAAAAATAGTTATTCATAGCAAAAGCTCTGCCCGAGTGCCTATGGAATTTTTTTTAAATAATAGCCATTCTCAGCAAAAGCTCTGCCGAAGTGCCACCTTAGCCTAGCCCACCCATAGCCTATTCCTAGTAGAAGCTCTGTCTGAGTGCCCTTAGAATCTTTCTAAAAGTAACCATTCCGAGCGGAAGCTCTGTCAAAGTACCACCTCAGCCTAGCACTCCCATAGCCTATCCCCAGCGAAAGCTCTGTCAGAGTGCCACCTCATCTTATGCCTGAAAAAATCCTTCCCTAACCAAAGCCCTGTCAGAACCAAATCCGCAAATAGCCTTCCCTAGTCGAATCTTTGTCTGAATTCAAATCTGAAAATAACCATTTCTAGTTGAAACTTTGTCTGAATATCATCACAGTCAGCATCTCTCAAAAAAGGAAGTTGGAGGTCAAGACCATCTTCCCCTGAGCCAAGAGAATCTGAAAGATAGTCTGAGTCGGTACTAATCAGGGGCCCACCCCTCTTGACTCGAAACAGGGGTTAAGTTCAGGTACAGTTTCTCAACTGAATCGTCATCATGTAGACTTTGTATTAACATTGTTTTAGTGTGTATAATTATTTAAATTCAATTGTACATATGAGTGGCAACTTAGGCATGCATGTGGAGTAGGAATAATCATGGAAATTGTTGTTCTTAAGCATCTAGTAGGAAGACCGATCGAATCAAGTAGAATGGGTGCCTAACACCTTTCCAATTCTACAACCTGACACTTAACCTAAATCTCTGGACTAGACCAATTATCGGGCCCCTTTCTCAGGAATTGTGCCCACCCCAGGGTCTTAGGCCCATAACCCTAGGTGGCGACTCCAAACCCTTTTTACATGATCCCGATCCCCGTATTGGACCGTCATCAAATCCCCATCTCAAATGATGAATTTTACACTCTTGTGAAATTGGCCTCAACATATCTCTAAGTGGCGATACGGTGGTGTGCAGGGCCCACATTGTAAATACACAGAACACACCCCTCTCTCATGAAAGAGAAAGAGAAAGAGAGGAGAGAGGATAGGATGCAATTCCTTTTCTCCCCCAAAGGAAGAGTATCTCATTTCCAGCCACTACCCTCATAGTGGTGACTCCACTGGGGATGCAAGAACATTAAATGCTATCATTAAATGCAAGAACATTTTCCACCACATTTGTTTGAAAATATGTTTGGCTAATCCGATGTTTGTAATTATATTCGTTAACCACATCATACATCGTGCTCAAAGTGAATCATTTGGCGAGGGACTCCCTGTCATGCCCGCACCCCCGGGGAGATCAGTGTATGTCATAGAGAGTACTCTGAGAGCAAATGGTACCCGCTTCCTGTACAAGGGTGTGGGGTATTGTTAAATGGCAAGGATATTCATGATTGTGCCAGCACCCTCGGGAGGTCCGTGCACTTTTTGACATTCTGAGATCGAATGATGATATTCCCGCTTTATACTTTTACACACATTCACTCACGGTTCCACTACCCCATGGTTAGTTGCTTAATTTCATGTGTAGTCATGAGTAGTGGGCAAGGAAGTCACCCCCTTGATCTCATACCTGTGGTATATCAAAAGGATCACGTACCTTACGTATATAGATCCTGTCAAGGAAGCCTTGTCTATCCTATTGCATCTATTGCATGCTCGCATCATATAGGAAATAGATGGAGAACACTAGGAACTCGACAAGCTAATCTGTAGAATTTGTTTGCGATCTTGAAAAAGAATTTTCCTATGGTATATTCTAGCCATAAAGAAATTCTCTCCTAAGTGGGTTTCGGATAAAAGGTGTCCTTCCTCTTAAAAACTAAATTTGGATGATTTGGCACATGTGATCCGGGCTGATTTCTGTCCAACCCCCGTAAAATGCTAAATTATCTAAAAGACCCGAGGAGGCTAGGAGGAAGGTCACCTAGTGAGATTAGAGAAAAGAAAGCATGACAAGGAAAGCATGACCTTATTGGCAAAGAATGCATTAATACGGGTATTCTGGTCAAGCCATTTGTGTGTATCTCCCGCTTATGGCATTGAGTGGACTAGGGGCATCAACCCCTACCCACTCCCTATCATTAAGCGGACTAACTTTGGATAGATCATTGGTTGTTAATCTAGTGAATGTGTGAACAAGGGGTTGGGAATTCAAGAATCCTAAAATAAATCATTTTTGGTTCAGGCACAATTTCACACCTTAAGTATTCTCCATGGTCCATTTGGATACGTTAGGGTAACCGATTGACTCACTTATGTCTAGTATCACCTCCATCGTCTCTCTAAGATTGTCTACCACCAAGTGATTTCAACCCAGTTCACATGGATCCACCCAACATGGAAACACCAGAACAAGCATGGGTCCACCCAGTAGAGACATTGCAAGCTGAAGTTACTGAAGTCAAAAATGGATTAGCTCAAGTGTTGAACTTGTTACGGAACCTACCTAGGGCCGATCTCGGAGTTGACACAACTCTTCCTCCAGCAAAGCCAGAACCAACTAGGCCTATAGGTCATTGAGGGACTTTCTCCAGGGATCCTCCTTTGGATGTAATTAATGATGAAGAAGAGGAATTTGTGGCACATTTTCAAAAGGAACCTCCAGAGACAGAGAGGGAAAGAAAAATGAGAGAACAATTGGAGAAGCTTGAGGATATGATCCGAGTAGGGAAAAGTCAAGAGAGTCAAATAGTAGATTCTGATGAGATAAGCTTCCTTTCTGGGGTAATAATCCCTAAAAAGTTTAAGTGTTAAATTGACAGATTTGACTGGTTAAGGGATCCTAAGGCTCGTTTGGAGGTATTCCTCAGTATCATGAAGATATGGCAAATTACTAACAATCAGATGAGGCAGGTATTCATGTCAACATTATCAGGACTGAGACTAAGGTGGCTCACTTAGTTGGAATCCACAAAGACACAAAATTGGGTGATAGCAATGAAAGTCTTCACCAAACAGTATCCCCACAACATTGAAGTAGATGTTAGATGTCAAATGTCAACAGGGGCATATTCCCACACTAAGGCGATTCTTTTTATGCATCAAGAAGTATCAACTGAAGTCAAACCCTCAGAAGTGTGTATTTGGGGCAATAGTAGGAAAGTTGTTAGGTTTCTTGGTGAGTGAAAGAGGCATTGAAGTCGACCCTATCAAGATCAAGGCAATTTAGGAGATGCCCACACCATGAACTGAAAAGCAGATATGAAGATTTTTGGGTCACATCCAGCATATCAACAGGTTAATAGCTCAGTTGACTACAATCTATGAATTAATTTTCAAGCTGCTAAAGAAGGATCAGCTCACGGAATGGAATGACCAATGCCAACAAGCTTTTGATAAGATCAAGGGATACCTTATGAACCCACTAGTATTGACACCTCCGGTGGAAGGAGAACCACTCCTGTTATACTTATCAGGAGGAGAATATTCCATGGGCTAGTTGCTAGCACAAAAAGAGGTAGAAAAAGGGGCAAAGCATGCCATATAGTTCCTGGTGTATGAGATGTGGAACACATCTTTGGCGAAAACTTGTGCTACACTGATTTGGGCAACAAAAAGACTGCGACACTATATGGTAGTTTATCCAATGCATTTGGTCTCAAGTATGGATCCAATCAAGTACCTCTTTGAGAAACCTGCCCTGACAGGAAGGATGGCCCGATGGCTACTCTTGCTATCAGAGTTTGACACCACCTATGTTACTCATAAATCCATTAAGGGGAAAGCTATAGCTGATCATTTGGCCGCCCACCCAATAGAAGATGGAAGAGCCTTGGATGATGTCTTTCCTAATTAAGGAATCACAACAATAGAGGAAGAAGACATAGATAATGAATGGCAGTTGTTCTTTGATGGGGCAGCTAATCAAAAAGGGTGTGGCACGGGAATATTGCTTGTCACTCTTGATGGCCTTTACTTACCTTTGTCATTCCACCCCGACTTCCCCTGTACCAATAATATTGCTAAATACAAAGCTTATGCGTTGGGACTAGATACAGCCCTGACTATTGGAGTGAAAAGGATTAAAGTGTATGGAGATTTATCCACTGTCATTTATCAAACAAAAGGAAAGTGGAAGACCAGAGATGAAAATCTGAAGCCATACCAAGAACATCTGGAAGAGGTGATTGAACACTTTGAGAATATCTCATTCGATAACAATAGGTTTGTTGATGCCGTCACAACCTTGGCATCCATGGTAGAATGCAACCCTATGGCTAGGGTCCGACCATTCTAGGTAGAACAAAGAAGCAAACCCATTTATTAGAATTCGGTGAACTCTCTCACTGTGGATGATTGGTCTTAGTTTGCTCACATAGTAGATTTCATCAGAGAAAGGAAGTACCCGGTTGAAGCCACTGAAAGAGAGAAAAATTTCTAAGGAGATATGCCACCCAATTTATTCTTCAAGAGGATTTGTTATACAAGAGGTCCTATAATGGAATACAGTTGCTGTGTGTGGATGAAGAACAAGCTCCAACCATCATGGAAGAAATTCATCAAGGCCTCTGTGGACCCCATATGAATGCCAAGATGCTAGCCAAGAAGATCCTTAGGATGGGATACTATTGGAATACAATGGAAGCAGATTGTGTAGACTTTGTCAAGAAATGCCACAAATGTTAAATACTTGCCAATATCATACATATTCCGCCAACAGAGTTACATTTGCTCAGTTCTCCTTAGCCTTTCTCCACTTGGGGCATTGACATCATTGGGAGGGTCAACCCCAAAGCATCCAATGGTCATCAATTCATCTTGGTAGCCATCAATTATTTCATCAAGTGGGTAGAAGCTCAATCTTATGCAATACTCACATCTACTAAGGTAGCAACATTCATCTAAGAAAATATCATTTGCCGATATGGAGTGCCTCAAAAGTTGATATCAGATCAGGGATCCCATTTCTATGGTAAAATCGATAAAATCTGTACAAAGTTTGGTATCAAAAGGCATCACTCTACCACTTACCGGCCACAAACCAATGGGGCAATAGAAGAAGCTAACAAGAACATCAAGGAGATCCTACAAAAAATGGCTAAAACACACAAGGATTGGGCAGACAAGTTACCACTTGCTTTATGGGCATATCAGACTTCTGTACGATCCTTGATAGGGGCAACCCTTTTTTCTTTGGTATACGGGGTTAAGGCAGTTCTACCTATGGAAATCCTAATACCATCCCTGTGGGTGCTTCTTGATAGTCAGTTACTTGAGGAGAATGGGTGAAAGCCAGACACGATGAGCTCAACTTTCTCAATCAAAGGTGTATAAAGGCCATGGATAATCTGAAGAAATATCAACTGAGAATGATAAGGGTCTTCAACAAGAATGTGAGGTCCTGTCACGTAGAAGAGGGTGAACTTGTTCTTCGAGAACAAAGAGCCCCAATTCATGACCAAAGAGGAAAATTCAGGCCCAATTGGAGTGGCCCCTTCATTTTCAAAGCGGTTCAACCAGGCAAGGCTGTGAAACTCATAGACCACAAAGGGTGAATAGCCCAAACTACGTCAGACCTAATTCCTCTCAAGGGATACGTAGGCAACTTGACATATGCAAGTGTGGTCTCAACAATCTCAAGGCAATAAATTGGTTAATAAATTAATAATCAAGGTATCTTTAAAGATCATCATAGTTTGTGTCCCCCAAGAATCGCCATGTGGCATACAAGGCCATTAGATAACTGTTAGTCGCCTATTGGTCCATCAATTCTTATCCAGAATTCTATCCCCCAAGAATCACCATTTGGTATGTGAGGCCATTAGGTATCTGGCATTCACCTATGGTCCATCAAATTCTTATCCAGAATTCTATCCATCCAAAAAGTCACCACCCCGCACCAGTTTATCAAGGTCAGTTTATTCCCCATCCTTGATTGGTAAAAAAAGAAAGTGAACTTGATGAAATAATGGTAAAGGTTTGGTTGTGTCTGTAGTTAATGAGTAATGCCTTAAAAATCACCACATCTTCTCTTTGCTTGTGATAACTGTAGGATAAGTCATGAGCTCCTTGGATGAGGCATTGAGGAAATGGACCTTGGACATAAGCATAGTGGCACCAGGACTACTAGAATCCTTGATTATGTCAATGCTTAGCTGAATTAGGTGTATTGAGCTACATCACAATCTGCTCCGACAGATGCCTCAGCATTGGGATGCCGATCTTCATATATTTTGGTTTGGGCTGGTGGAGATCTGTCTAACTCTTGAGGAATTCTGAGTTTATATGTGATCTCCACCTAAGGGTAAGTTGATTCAACAATATTTGAAGAAAGATCATTCAGAAGAGATTCAAGACTTTTTCAAATGGGAAAAAGAGGAAATGAAGCAATTCGTTAGATATGGAAAGATTGACATTGACATTCTTAAGGTCTCTAGGAGCTTCATTCAATACCTACCACTGGGAGGAATCCATTAGCAAAGGTCACAAGATGCTTCTCTACTATGCATGATAGCTCGTTATGTTCTTCGAACTCAGGCTATAGTGCACCAGCTGTCATGATAGAAGTGATAAAGCAATTGAAGAAAGGAAGAAATATCGTTCCCACAGTCCTTGTAGAGACATTCAAAGGATTTGATGACATAATCTATAGCCACAGGTTTGGACTTAATCATTATCGAGGAAGTCTCACCATTTTTGAACTCTGGCTACTTGATAAGCTAAAGCTAAGCAGACCATCAAATGGAGGTCAACTCGGGGCTCTTGGTTACCAATAAAGGAGGGAAGTCCCAGAATTCAAACTCATTGATAATTGGAAAGAGTACCCACAAGGAAAAACTATAAAGGGAAATGCATTGAAATGCCCAAAAAAGCCACAAGAAGATTTTCTGATGAAGACCCCTAGCTACAACTATGTCAGGTTGATAGGATTGACTCACAAGTCCTATTATTTTCCTATGTACACCAGTCGACAATATGGGCTCGAGGCGATAGACTCAGAGGAGTTAGTGAATTTCCAACCACCCCAAGAGTTGTCTTCCCACCTTGTTACTAATGTCACACCCCACTCTTGGCAGACCCAACTTACCATGAGGAATACCGATAGTGTGAGTAAGACACGTACTTATCTTGCAAACCTACCAGGATCTCTAATAGCTGTACCTTAACATTTTCATAATCTCACATCATAAACCAATAGAAGCAGCGAAATCAGAGTATAGTAGTAGAATTTATAAATAAATGGGGAAGCATCTAATGATAATATAATAGTAATAACTGAGTTATTCTGTTACATTCATCAATGACATATACTATAATCTCAAGAAAATATACAATCCACAACTATATCCAAAAATATCACAATATGATGTACAATCACATGGTGAGGCATAGGCACAGTGGTCGTAAGCACAGTCCTGATTGTGGTCCTCCACTTCTGGCATCCACCAGTCGCTCACACCTTACTCTGACCTAGAAGATACTGGATCACCTACCATCGGCACCACAATACTTGCATCATCATCTATAAAGGGGTATATATGTGGGGTGAGCTTTCCAACTCACTCAGTGAGGGGTGGGGTAAGCACATCCAAGCAAGATAATAGAAGTAATAATTTATGATGCATGATTGTGAAAATTAAACACATAGTCCATGATGCTCGTGATGCAGTTCATTTGTTTATTATTCACCTAACAATACAAGCTAAGTCTAGTAAATGCTACTACGGTGCATTAGGCTGTATCCCTCATCTCAAAAACGACATCAACTAGGCAGTGATATAAACCCTAGCCATGATTAGAAGCCTACCGGTCCTTGTATGCTTTCATAGGTCACCTAGTAAGCCCTTGATAACCCCCTCCTAGCAGTCACGGCATTGGTAACACATCGGCCATGTTGGACAGGTTCTTGCCTGTGGCAACAATCACATCATACCGTGGGAGTGGTACTTTGAGAAGGCTCATCAAACATACCACAATGGGTTATCCAACACCTCAACCCCTACTGGCAAGGGTGTGTAGCATAGGAAGTGATACCTAACCACATATATACTACATGCCTTCATAATGATACAGTTAGTATGGATTACACGATACCGGAGAGACCTCAGCCACAAAGTGTAACCCATCTCCAAATACAGTCCTGGGTACACGATACTAGAGAGAACCTGGCCACAAAGTGAAACCTACGAACATTTACCTAATCTAGCATATAATAACAGTTGAGTATGGACTACACAACACCGGCAAGACCTTGACCACGAAGCGTATCCATTTCCAAATGCAGTCCTGGGGTACACGATACCAGCGAAACCTTAGCCACAAAGTGTAACCTACGACTACAACTAACTCTAATGCACATAATCAATGCATGAATGCAATATACATACGTAAATAATGGCATCGGTACCACCTCGGCCACATCAGATTCCGTCTCACACACACACACATCCATCCAAACACACGAAGATCACGGTAATGGTACCACCTCGGCCACATAGGATCCTATCATACATTTCCATACAATTCATATCATGATCATAAAATGACAATTTAAATTAAACATATAATTCTAAGCATGTGAGCAATTAAATAATTAACAAACATTTAAAAATAAACATAGTCCATCCCTCACCTGTTTTACGATCGGTCGTGTTTGGGTTCAAGTATGGCCATCAATTGATCAATTCAATTCTAGCTTCGAGGCACATGCACATCACTATCCTAGACATAGGGGAATCATACATTAGTACGCATCGAAAACATCGGGAGGGACCCACACAGGTCACCCCCAAAGTGTACAGACACTATCTCCCAACGACAGTAATGTCACCGAAAACAACCACCGAAAACAAGGCATTTCCATCAAAAATATCAGACCTATTTTTGGTGGAGGTAATAGAGAGCATGTAAATCTCACAAGTTCACCAGAAATATGCCATCGAAAACAGACCCAGTGGATCCGGTGGGCTATTTCCAGTGGATGTACAAGCCAGTACAACCAATTTAGGGCTTTTTGGCTCGGGCCCGATTGCCAGGACTTGTTTCATGGAGTTTATAGGGGATGTCCCTAGCATCATCCTAAGCCAAGAAAATTTCAATTCCATTGAGCTGTTTGGGAGATACGTCGATTGAACAATCGAAACCCTAGTTGGTCTTTTGGCATTACATGTTACCAGAGCTCACCAGACTTGGTTCGAGCTCGGCAACAACACCGGGAGGGTAGAACATCCATCCTACAACCCTACCATGATGTGTACACCAAGATTCCATCCATTCCTAGCTTTGTCTAGGTTGAAATGAAGAGAGAGAGAGTAGTATGGGAGGTTGTACCTACCTCCAGCAGCGATTCCAGCAACAAGGCGGCAGTCGGCACCAAGGTAAGCCTTCAATCCCCTACTCCTTCCTCTTCTTCTTCTTCCTCACCTCTTTCTTTCCTCTCCTACATTGGGAATAAGGGAATGAGGAACTGAATTCTCATTTCCCAACTTATAACTTAAGTTGGCTTTAAGGGTCTGTTTGGTTTGGGCCAGTTTTGAACCAATTGGGTTAAAATGAGTATTGGAGCACGAGGACCCACACATTTAGGTCCATAAGGTGTTCACATTAAGAGGAAGATGTGGAGAATGATTTGGGATCATTTGAAACCATTTACGATGCAAGTGGTGGGACCCACGGGCATCGAAACCTCAACAATAGCCTATGGATCCACTAAAAATAGGCACCGGATTCATGCCCAGGTTGCTTCCGATGGCTTATTTCAGTGGTTCAGACTGCTTGCTATCCTGACAGCCTACTGTCCCATGGTTGGTCTACATGGGTGGTTGCCCTTAGACATGCCCAAGGCTTTTCGACAATTATGATGCATGTCAGAAATCAAGTGTGGGGAGTCGGGTCACTTACCGTCTGGGATTGGAATGTAAGAATCCCCTCTAGTTAGATAGGCATAAAATGCACGACCATGTGGGGTCATCTCTACCCATTCGGCAATGTGTAGCCGTGAGTTAAAACCCGATCGTACTTTTGATCTCCGATCCGAGGCCTGTCACAACAGTTCAAATTTGACCAGATCAGGGCATGGGTGTAACAACTTACCTATCTTGTCTATAGTAGGAAAGTTGTATCCCTCCCATGTAATTCACTTGGTAATAGTATGAGGTGATGTTTGGATTTTACTGTCATTCCAGTTATTCTAATGAAGACTTGAGTTGTCGAATTAATCGTGCCTTAAAATTCAAACTCCTGAACTGTGTTCGGATGACCATATCTAGCCAAGGTCAGTGGTACTCCCCCATCGTGCTCCTAGGATTAACGAAAAAAAAAACATAATAATAAATGAATGAGGAGAAATGAATTTTAAGGCACAGGACTATGAAGTGTTTGTCCGATGTACCAATCCACAAGACTCTCTTCCCTTTGAGAAGAATTGCTGCAACCATACAACGGAACCTCTCCACGAGTCTTTCTCTTTTTGCTCTCAGCTATATTTTCCAAAATTATAAGAAACCCCAAAAAAGTTTCATAATTTGTGAAAAAGCCCAAAAATATGTCAAATTCTCGAAATGACTTCTTCCTCAAGAACTATGAAGATCTTCGGGAAAAATTTGTACCCAAAAAAATGCAAAAAGCTTCAAATCTTCTTGAAGATTCAAAAACCTGAGCTCACTCACTCACAAAATCGTTCCCAACTCAAAAAAAATCAGAATAGAGGATGAACAGGAGAGGGGGACCATTTTATGGGTAAAAAATTCATTTTCTCAAAAAAAATAAAAAAATCGAGATTCCAGTTCCAAGGTGCAAATTAAAGGTTCTTACCACAAAATACCAAATTCAAAATTATTTCTTGTGATAGATGAAAATTATATCACATGAGAGTGGAAGGTAAAAATCAAAGGGAAGGTGAAATACAAAGGAAATGGGTCGGTAAAAAAAATTACATCATATGAAAAGGGAAGGTGAAATCCAAATCAAAATTTGTGTGGTAGATAAAAATTATATCACATGAAGAGGGAAGGTGAAAGTCAAAACCATTGATAGATAAAATTGTAGTAAAAATCAAAAACAAAAAAGCAAGATTCCAAATCAAAAGCAAAAAAGTAAGATTCCAAATCAAAAGCAAAAAGCAAGATTCCAAATCAAAAGCAAAGGGAAAAATTCCAAATCAAAAGGGTAAAATTCAAGACTCCAATCTCAGGGTTCGAAATTCAAGAATCCCAATCAAGGAACATGAAAGAAATCAAGAAAAGAAACAATCACATTAACCCGGCCCCAAGTGGCCCAATTTCATTGAATCGGACCCAGGTGGCCTCATTTAATTGGACTGGCCCCGGGTGGCCCAACTTCATTAGACTGGCCCCCAGGTGGCCCAATTTTATTGACCAGGCCCTAGGTGGCCCAATCTCTTTGAACCAGGCCTTGGTGGCCCAATCTCTTTGAATCGGCTCCGAGTAGCCCGATCTTATTAATGAATTCCCTAGGCTAGCACATGGAAGCCCGGCCAAGGAAAATTTAAAAATCCAAATGTTTTTCTTTTGTAAGATTGAAAGAGCAACGAATTTCTTTCTTGTAATCGGCGGTCCCAGATAGCCCAGATTGGGCCAAAAGACCCAGTCTGGAGACAAAATTCCCTAGATTGGCACATGGAAGCCCAGCATAAGAAAAGACAAAGATCAAGTACTAACGTCTTTTGTAGGAATGGAAGAGCAACAAATTTCTTTCCTACAAATCGGTAGCCTAGGTAAGTCTCAAACTTTAAAGTAGCAAAAAGATATTACCTGTTGAATTTTTCAACTCCGTTATTAATGAGAAAAATGACGGTAGTACATGCTCCGGGTGACAAAATGTGGTCATTCTTTTCTTTGCCCTTTGGTTGTTGGCATAGGCCTTAGCTAATGAGGGGCATTATGTAGACACCCGATTTTGTCATCCCCTCCAGCTATGAAGAATTACGGGTCTTGGACGTGACTTCTTTCTTCCAATCGATAGAGATGATAATTGATTAAGAAAACCCAGAAACATCCTCTACCTACCCAAAAACCCCAGAAATCCCATGCGGGAGAAAGAGGGTCCAATTATGACCTTTTATATATGAAGGAATCTGGTTAGGATGATCGTACGGATGGATAGTACATGTAATTACGATTCCAATGATATATGGTACGTCATAATCAGACCGTTAGATCTCCCACAATTGCTCCTGTAAATTTACACCTAGTTGCACACATCACGGCCAGCCAACCCCTGCATGCATGCCACGTATGCTGGGCAGCCAACCATCCAGCTAGACCCGTACGCATGCCCTATGCATTGGTCAGCCAGCCAGCTAGCCCCCTACATGCACACCGTGCACCCTCGCCAGCTAGCCTCGCATGCCTGCTGCACCTACCTCGCACACCCTTGTTTTCCAGCCGAGTGCCCTTGAGTGCCAGCCTAGCACCCCTGCCTATCAGCCCCATACGTCAGTCCCTACCAGCCACACGCCCCAAGGTGCTAGCCCAGTGCCCCTGCCTGCCAGTCCCTGTGCCCCCACCTACTAGCCCTGCTCGCACCCAGCCTATCCTATGCAGCCATGTACCCTTGCCCAGCTGCGTGTGCCACTGACCCATTGGGTGAAGAGTTTTTCTCTTTGCCCACTTGTGCACCTTACAATATCTCGCTAGCATACCCTATTCCGTAGCATCCCATTGGCCCAAAAAAGAATCTTTTTACCTTATTGGCCCAAAAAAACTTATTTATTCCCTATAAGCCCAAGAAAATCATCTTCCACCCCATTGGTCCAAATTTTTATGTTTTAATCCCATTGGTTTAGAAAAACTATTTTTTTCGCCCATTGACTAAGGGAATTCCCTTTCCCTCCCCATTGGTTTAAGAATCCTTTAAATATCCCCACCTCCCTATGGTTTTTCACACCACAACAGCCAAGCCTCCAAGTGAGCATCTTTGGTAGAGAAGCTCTTCTCTCTCTCCTCCCCTTCCCCCTTGATGTCTTTTCAAGTCTTCAGAGAGATCTTCATATGATCCGAAGCATATTCGGATCTTCAAAGTGTTCTTCTGGCCTTCAAAACTCTTTAATCATTTGCCTTCTTTGAGTGAGATTTTGTGTTGGAAAAATTTTCCCTTAATCTCCCATCCCTCTTTCTTCTAGTCTTCGAAGAGATCTTCATAAGATCCGAAGTGTTCTTTGGGCCTTTGAAGTTCTTCAATCCCTAGGATTAGCCTATCCCCAACGAAAGTCCTATCGGAGTGCCACCTTAGCCTAGTCCTCACCATAGTCTATTCCCAGTGGAAGCTCTATCGGAGTGCCACCTCAACCAAAATTTGGAAGTAGACCATCCCTAGTGGAAGCTCTACCAAATTAATACCTCAGTCTAGACCCGAAATTAACCATTTCAAGTCAGAACTCTGTCCAATAAATATCTCTCAAGAAAAGGAAGTTGAAGGTCAAGACCATCTTCCCCTGAGCTAGGAGAATCCAAAAGACAGTCCGTGCCAGGGATAATTACGGGTCTACCCCTTTTGACACGAAACAGGGGTTAAGTTCAAGTATAATTTCTTTACCGAATCGTCGTCATGTAGACTTTATATTGACTTTCTCTTAGTTTACATAGTTATTTAAATTAAGTCAACATATATATGAGTGAAAACTTAGCCATGCATGCGGAATAGGAATAATTATGAAAAATAGTTGTTCTTAAGCATCTAGTAGGAAGACCAGTTGAATTGGGTAGATTGGGTGCCTATCACCTTCCCAACTCTACAACCTAACACTTACCCTAAAATCTCTAGACCAAACCAACTCTCGGGCTCTTTTCTCAGAAATTGAGCCCACCCCTAGGTCCTAGGCCCATAACCCTAGGTGGTGACACCAAACCCTTTTGCATGATCCCGATGCCTGTATTGGACCATCATGCAAGTCCTTTTCCCCCACTAAAGGGAAGAGAGATCTTATCTCTAGCCACTACCCTCACACCAGCATCACATCCTCCATCACATTCCTATCATCTAGCATCACATCCTCCATCACCTTTATATCACTTAGCATTATATCCTTCATCGCCTTCATATCACCGAACATCATACCTTCCATCTTCGTCTTACCACCCCGCATCATACCCTCCATCTTCATCTTACCATCCAACACAAGACTATTCTGTCCCACCTCAGGCAGGGTTATCATCATCTGATCTTACCCCATTTCCTCCATCATTGCCACCATTTCACCTAGAACCTTACCTCCCACCCATTTCGTATTACTCGTATCCTTAGCTACCACCACTTAAATACCTTCCCATGAATGGATGGTTAGAAGAAGGGAACCAACATCAGTGTTTAGAGGCAGATTGACCGAATGGAACTTCTTGGACTGATATGTTAGTGGACCCTGGTACTCCCACTTACTCCTTTACTGGATCAGTGAATCTCATAGATAGGGAAGAAGAGTCCCAGATTGACCCTACAACTCTCATTGTACCAACAATACCTCAAGTATATGTCATAGAAGAGGTCACACTAGACATGATTAGGGCAGTAACAGCATTGGCTATTGGAAAAATGGTCTCAGATGAAATACACCTAATTCATGTAGGTAGAGAAAGTGATAGTGATACTGAAAGCACTGAACAAATCTGTGAAGCAGTGAATGCTATCAGGAGAAATGCACCTGATGTGGATCCAATAGATATCATTCACCCAATTTTTCCTTCTGATGATGATTCAAAGGAAGAAGAAGACGAGGATGAGGATATAGAAGATGATCAAGAATCGGAAAATGAAGATCTAGAGGAAGATCTTCTTGAAGAAGACAAAGATGAAGATTTAGAAGATGGTCAAGAATCAAAAGTGAAGATCAAGAGGAAGATCTTGTTGAAGGAAGGGCAGACAATCAAGAGTCAGAAAGTGAATATTTTGTTGAAAGAAATGAATTTGAACTATATTACGAGGAAAGTGAAGAAGAGAATCCCTCCTACAACAACGTGCTCTGCTTGCTAAACCAAATGTGAGAAGATATGTTAATAACTGAAAAAATGTTGAGGAAAGTGGTAGTCTGGCAAGAAATTGTCAAAGAAGTTTGTGAAAACCTTAAGGTTAATTTTGAGGATGAACCATTTCTCAAAGGGCTTATTCTGTATTTGAATAAGCAGGTGGCCTATCAAATAACGTAAGGACTGAAGAACCTATGGTTGGCATGATTGTTGACACAAACAATGATGATGAGAGTAAATACCCTTATAATATTCTCATAAAAAAGTGGCATGGAGGATTCAAGAAAGTGATGGCCACTAGAAGTGGGAAAGACTACAAAGCAAAGGGGTTGATAGTGGAACAACAAATAGTCACAGAGATGGGGCAATGTAGTAGGAAGCCATAACCTGAGAATCAAGTATTGAACTAGTTGAAAAAGGTGCAAGCCAACATCTCCATCTGGGGGTTGTTAATGGCATCTCCTACACATAGGGAATCTGTATTGAAGTCCCTCACAAGTGTGCAAGTGCCTATCGAGATGGATCCATTGTGATTATCTCAGATTGTGGGAGCCACATGTGCTATTCAAGCATTGATGTTCTCCGATATAGACATACCTCCAGAGGGTATCGCGCACACCAGAGCTCTATATATCACTGTGGAATGCAATATGAATGCAGTACTTAAGGTCCTTATTGATAATGGATCAGATCTGAATGTTCTACCATTGAGGGCTGCCACATGTATAGGATTTAATCCAAACCAATTCAAACCCTCATCTCAGATCATTAAGGCTTATGACAACACCAGAAGAAATGTTGTCAGAATTCTCATAATAATGGTGATAATAAGGCCAGCTGAGTTCTGTGTTGAATTCCAAGTGATAGATATTCCAGCCTCCTTTAACATGCTTCTAGGTCATCCATGGCTTCATAAGGCAGGGGTAGTGTCATCTACTCTACACCAGAAAGTAAAATTTATCTATGATGAGAAGGTAGTTACTATTTCTGGAGATCTCCAGTTAGTTAACGCATTGGCTAACATTGAAGTTAGAAATACTCAAGAACAGGAGATGTGTCTGAGCAGTTTTGAACTAGAAAAAGTTTGTGCTTCTGTTATTAAAGATTCAATGAAGGAGAATGTTCTAATGTCCTATGAGGGCATGCGGAATACTAATGTTGGTCGAATGATGAAACAAATGCATTATTTTCCTAGAATGGATTGGAAAAATACTAGTAAGGACCTACAAGGTTGCCTGAATTCCCTCACGCTATCAGAATGCGTGGTTTAGGATTTTCTCATATGGAAGAACAAAAGATCCTAGAAGATATAAGAAGGGGCCGAGGTGGAGCAAGTGCTTATCGAGGGGTTGAGAATCAAAAGATGCTCATGATGGCAAGGAAAGAATTATCCTATAAGAAAAGGGAGCAAATTACCCTACCTTAGAAAGGTACTTTGTGAAGGAAGCAGAAGATTTTCCTAGTTATAAGGATCTTGAATTTCAACCTAAGAAAGAAGCAAAGAAAACAGATTCTGAGTTCAAAGTCATCTATCAAGATCAGATTGATTGGATCACCTATGAGTTGGAGCGTCTACCATTTAAGGAGGAGGGTAAAGATAATGGTATCAATGATATCTTTGAGATAGATGTGGTTGCCACAACTGAAGAAGAATTTACAGTTGACCCTGCATCCCTGATTCGATCATCACAGGTTCTCAAGCCTCATCTTACTCTGAAAGAAGTTTGGCAACATATATTAAGAGCTACTTGGCATCTCAATCTTTCAATAGAGATACGAGCTCACATCTGTTCCTTCCTACAGAAGATGTATCTGGAGGAGCTAAAAAACGGGTAGTACCGCTCTTTTTGTGGGAGCAGTTCATATGCTAGAAAGAGAAGAGCTGGAAGGACGAATATCTACCCTTACTATGCTAGAAGCAACTGCAATGGTTACATCCGAGATGGAGGTCAATGTTGTGAATGTGGCAAGGGGATCGCCTCATATAATAGGCTTGAGAAGTTAGATTTTCTAGAGAGGGTTGAGTAGCCTGGGGTGAGATGTATCTCTCAGGAAATTTGGATTTACGGATCATGAGATTGATCAACTTATTTTTACCATGAAAAGTTCCAAGAATAAGCAAGCTGGATCGGGACTCTTCTGCCAAGATAAATTGGGGCATCTACAGCTCCATGAAGAAGGTGAAAGTAGTGGTGTCAACAACACCCTTGAGGTAGATGTTATTACCACTGAAGAAGTAGAGGAAGGGCCAATGCCATACCTATTCATTCATCCAGCCCGTGAACCACTGCTCAACTGGACCAGTGCAGGATATGACTTCAAGCTCACTAAGACCCAAGGTCTAATCGGTTCTAAAATCACCACACTGTACACTGAAGATTCCCTTTCTATTTTTGAGTCTTCTTTTACTTATATTTTTTTTTTTGAATTTCCTTCTGTTAATGAAATTCCACACTTTCAATATGTTTAGTCTATAGTCTTTCCAGCTATCAATGAAAATCCTGATTTCGAGTACATTTGTCTCTTTATGATGATGATCTTAACAAAATAACTAATGAATATCATTACTTGTTAAAACAATCAAAAGAAAAAAGAGCTAAACCTATGAGTGGGGACACTCGACTCATTAACTTAGGATCTGATCAATGCCCTAAAGAAATTAAAATTTGTTTAACCCTAAATGAAGAAGAAACCTCACAAATGGCCAACCTGTTAAAAGAGTTTGCAGAGGTTTTCACTTGGTCCTATGAAAACATGCCTGGCATTAACCCAAAAATAGTGTAGCATCGACTTCTTATGTATCCAGATGCAAAGCCTATCAAACAAAAGGCTAGAAGAATGTGGCCTAAATGGAGTGAAAATTTTAGAGACGAAGTAATTAACCAATGGAATGCAGGATTTTTGCAAGTCATAAAATACCCCCATTGGTTGGCCAATATTGTTCTAGTTCCAAAGAAGGATGGAAAATTCAGAATGTGTGTGGATTTTAGAGATTTAAATAAAGTCAGTCCTAAAGATGACTTTCCTTTGCCCCGTATTGTTGTGTAGGTTGATAGTATGGCAAGACATGCCTTATTGTCATTCATGGATGGGTTTTTAGGATACAACTAGATCAGCATGCATCCTGAAGATATGGAAATGACTACTTTTACCACCCGTTAGGGACTATTGCTATAAGGTAATGTCATTTGGTCTAAAGAATGTTGGAGCCACATATGAAAGAGCCGCTATTGCTATTTTGCATGATATGATTCACAAGGAAGTGGAAGTCTATGTCGATGATATGATTGTCAAGTCTATTAACAGACAGGGGCATATCTCAGCACTAATGAAGTTTTTTGAAAGAATCAAGAAATTTTAATTACTGCTGAACCCTCAGAAGTGTGTGTTTGGTGCAAAGGCAGAAAAGTTATTAGGCTTTCTTGTAAGTGAAAGAGGTATAGAAGTGGATCCTATCAAAATTAAAGCAATCAGGGACATACCTGCACCTCAGGCTGAGAAGGAAATATGAGGATTCCTTGGTCATATCCAATACATCAGCCATTTTATAGCCCAATTGACCACTATCTATGAACCAGTGTTCAAGATGTTGAAGAAGGATCAGCCCACACAGTGGAATTCCCAATGTCAAGAAGCCTTCGACAAAGTCAAGGGATACTTATTAAATCCAGTAGTTCTTATGCCACCAGTAAAGGGAAAACCACTTCTGTTATATCTATTTGTAGGGCAATTCTCGATGTGGTCCATGTTAGCTCAGAAAGATAAGGCAAAAAGATTAGAACAAGAAATCTACTTTTTGAGCAAGAAATTCTTGGAGTATTAAGTTCAGTATGCATCATTATAAAAGACTTGCACAGCTCTTATTTGGGCAACAAGAAGGTTACGACACTATATGGTGGCATTTCCAATTCACTTGATTTCTATAATGGATCCTATCAAGTATTTATTTGAAAAGCACTCACTGGTAGAATGGCAAGCTGGTTGCTATTACTCTCAGAATTTGACATTATATATGTCAATCAAAAGTCTATCAAAGGTAGGGCAATTATGGATCATTTGTCTGTACACCCCACAGAAGATGGAAGATCATTAAATGATGCTTTTCCAGATGAGAAAATCATGATGGTTGAAGAAGAAAAATCTGTTAATACATGAAAATTATATTTTGACGGAGCAGCCAATTAAAGAGGTTTTGGGGCAGGAGTGTTATTAACAACACCCAATGAGCTGTATTTTCCTTCATCTTTTCGGCTTGATTTTTCATGCACCAATAATATTTCTGAATATGAAGTATGTGCAATCGTCCTGGAGATAGCTCTGACAATTGGAGTAAAAAGAATCTGAGTATTTGGTGACTCATCCATTGTAATCTACCAAACTCAAGGGAAATGGAAGACCAGAGATGAGAAATTGCAGCCTTATCAAGAATATCTAGAGAAGATCTCTAATCACTTTAAAGAAATCTCTTTTGAGTACTTCTAGAGAGATAGCAATCGGTTCACCGATGCTCTTGCAATATTAGCATCAATGGTTGAGTGTAGTCCTATGGCCCAAGTAAGACCTTTTTTGGTTAAAAGAAAGGTAAAGTCCATCTATCACAGTTTAGCAAATGCCTTGACAATAGATGGAAGATCATGGTTTGCTCCTATTAAGGAATTCATCAAGGAAGGGAAATATCCTATGGAAGCAATATCAGGGGAAAAGAAGTTTCTTAGAAAATATGCCACTCAATTCACATTATAAAGAAATTTGTTGTACAAAAGATCGTTCAATGGAATTCATCTATTGTGTGTGGATGAAGAACAGGTGCAGACTGTGATAGAAGAAATACATCAAGGTATCCGTGGACCTCACATGAATGCAAGAATGCCAGCCAAAATATTGAAATTAGGATATTATTGGCACATAATGGAGGCGGACTGTGTAGATTTCATTCGAAAATGTCACAAATGTCAGATATTTGTCAATGTCTTACATATTCCGCCTATGGAATTGCATTTGCTTAGTTCCCCTTGGCCATTCTCTACATGGGGTATTGATGTTATAGGACAAAATTACTCCCAAAGCATCAAATGGTCATGAGTTCATATTGGTGGCAATTGACTATTTCACCAAATGGGTGGAAGCACAGTCATATTCAGTCCTCATTGTTGCGAAGGTGGCTAAGTTTATTAACGAGAACATCATTCGTTGACAAGGGATCCCGCAACAACTGATATCTGACCAGGGTACTCCTTTTTTAGGGCAAGTTGATAAAATTTGCACCAAGTTTGGGATCGGACGGCATAGATCCACCACTTATTGTCCACAAACAAATGGGGCAGTAGAAGCACCTAATAAGAATATGAAAGTAATTCTCCAAAATATGGCAAATAAACATAGAGATTGGGAAGATCACTTATCATATGCACTATGGGCATATAGGACATTGATTCACACTCCTATAGGAGCAACTCTATATTCCCTTGTACGCAAAATGGAAGCCATGTTGCCAATTGAGATACAAGTCCCCTCTCTTCGAGCCCTTATAGAAAGCAAGCTACCAGAAGGAGAATGGGTACAGGATAAATATGATGAACTCAATGTGTTGGATGAAAAAAAAATGAAAGCCATGGACAATTTTAAAAGGTATCAGTTGAGAATGGCAAGAGCATTTAATAAAAATTTTCATCCTCGTAATATTGAAGTTGGAGATTTGGTTCTCAGAGAACAAAGAGCACCGATATAAGATCTTCGGGGAAAGTTCTGATCAAATTGGAGTTGTCCATTCACAGTGAAGAAAGTCTTGCCAAGAAAAGCCATACTACTCATGGATTTGGATGGAGATGAATTGTCAGGTTTGGTTAATATGGATCAATAAAAAAAATATTATGTTTAAGTCTAGGGTAACCACTTGAACTATGTTTGACCTGATTCCTCACAAGGGATACGTAGGCAACTCGGTATGTTCGAGTGTGGTTTCATCAGTATCAAACTCTAAAAATAATTCATAGGGCATTGATTAAAATAAAAAAAAGATCCAGAGTTATGTCTCGAGTGTCCAAGAAAAGGAGCAAGGCTTTAAGATCATCATCTTGCCACTTGGCACCTTAATTACTAGTCAGCTTGTTTGCCCTAGTAATTAGTTTCTCCACCATCAATGGTCTACAAAAAATCACCACTTGGTGTTATCAATCACAAGTCAGATAATTCCCCACCTGTGGTTCTTTTTATTCACCTTTCAACTTTAATATCTTATCTTCAGTGTACAAGTCGGAATTATGATGAAGAACTTATTGATCCGTGAAATATTTTTCTTTCTATCAAAAATATCTTCTCATAGACCTGTGGCATTCTTATATATATATCTATTTCACTTTTTCTTTTCTTTTTTTTATCAAGTTGTTCGCTTGTCTCATCCAGGAACAAATCAATTATGGCTTATGCCCGTGCAAATACTCTGGATGAGACTCTACACAAGTGGACTGTGAAAATGAATGTGGATGATTCTAGGCTGTTGTAAGACACAAATCTTCAGGTTCTTAGCTAGATTCACTGTATAGAATTATACCATAATTTACTAAAGGAAGTTCCCAAGCATTGGGATTGTAACCTTTATGTGTTAGGTTAGTAGAAATTTTTTCCAACTTTGGAAGAATTCAGAGCTTGCTTGCTCTCTCCACCCAAAGGGAAGCTTTTTCACCCTACTCTGCAAGTAGACTACACCCAAGATATCCAAGAATTTTTTGGAGGTAATAGAAAGGAAATGAAAAAGTTCATGGTTTTTGAGAAAATATAAATCTTTGAAGTAGCTAAAGCTTGTTCTCAATATAGATATTTGGAGGGAATGCATCAGTGGCATAGAGGTAATGTCTATCTTTTCTGCATGATAGCATGATACTTGTTGCATTATCTTGGACATAGAGCTGTTCCCGCCATCATCAAAGTAGTATTAGAACTTCGAGAAGGTTGTGACATTGTTCCTACAATCTTGGCTGAAACATTTAAAGGGCTGGACCAAATGGTCATTTCTGGGCAATTTGGTACAAATCACTACATGGTGTGTCCTACTGCTTTCCAACTTTGGTTGACTGAGAAGCTACAACTGTTAAGGCCTTTTCAGCGTAGTAAGTTTATAGCCATCTAGTACCAGACAAGGAGGGAAATTTCAGAATTCCACTCAATCACAAATTTGCAGGAGTACCTTCAAGAGAAAACTGAAGATAATATCAGATGGACCTATAGTGGTCACCAATTGAGAATCCTATTATGAATACCCCAGGGTGCAATTATGTTAGGCTAATGGGTTTGACTCACACATCATTTTATCTACCTACTCATTTACGGTAGCAATATCAATTACCTCAAACAAATCCAGGAGAAGTGGTGAACTTTATCCCCCAGAGGAGCTATCCACTGGTGTCATAGATCTGCTGGCAAGTTTGTGGCAAAGGCAGCTGGTGTAAGGTCTTTTAGAAGAAAGAGCTCCAAACACTTAAGTGAGAATAGTTGAAGATCTGGTTTTTTGGTTTGTTGTACTTCCATGTAACCATTTTTCGTTTTATTTGTTGTAAACCTAAGCTTGGAATTGAAATAAATTTAGCCTTTTCTATATACCTTCACATAACTTGTGAGAATAAAAAAGAAGGGAATCGTGCGTAACCTAAACAAAAGAAATAACATTGTTATAATATAATAAAACACTAGCATCCATTGCATCCTTGCATGATATGTACTAACATATGTACAAACATTGTTTAGGTGGCAAAAAAAAAAAAACTTGTTCTAACCCAAGGAATAGGAATAAGCAATGGAAAAATGACATTCCACAATAGTGCCATAAGTATAACTTTAGTGTTAAAGTGCCGCGGGAAGAGCACCATATCTGCAATAGTTTCAGAAAGTGTCGATTGAATTGTAAAGATGATATAATAAGAATGTCATCTCCATAACAGCGTCAGAAAATGCCAATTCTATGCTAAGATGCCATTATAAGAATGACGTTTTCCTGACAGTGCCAAGATGCATATGAAAATTCTTTTTTCCGCAGCAGCATCAGAAAGTACCGATTGCATTGCCCGGATGATATAATAAGAATATCATCTCCACAACAGTGCCAGAAAGTGCCAATTTCAGCCTCGTTTCCATGACAATATTGAAAAATATTAATCTTAGTGTCAATTTTCATGTTAAGAAATCAGTAAGATCAAAAGTATCATGAAATGTTACAAAGAGGTCAATTTGATCAGAAGAGTTGAGGTACGTTATAAGAACGATATCTTTACAATTTCTCCAATGAGTTGTCTCTCAGGTATGTATTCTCTTCTTCATTAGAATATAATTGTACTTTAAGATAATTCCATAATATTTGCACAAGTTCAGGACATTTCATGTATGATCCAGTTCTAGTGGTATAATATACTGATACTAGTCAATTGGACAAACTGTCATGTTAATTTCTTATTTTCATCGAATTTTATCACCAGAGTTTAATCGCTCGCCTTTTCCATTGCACCTCTGCTATTCCTGAGCAGGATATCGGTAGTATATGCTCTAGGGTTACAAAATTTTTTTCTCTTTTCTTTGCCCTTTGGTTGTTGCACAGTCACGCCTAAAGAGGGGCATTCTGTAGACACCAAAATTTATCCTTCCCTCAGCAACGATGAATTATGGATAATGAGGAGACATATATTCTCTCTTTCGAAAAGAGAAAGAAGTCAAATTTTTGGCACATGTCTAGATTATCCAAGAACTTGTGATCGGTCAAACCCGATGTTGTTTAAAGATGTGGGGAAAGTGACCGAAAGTGCCTGATACCTTTTGTCAAACTACGACAATCGAACCTAGTATGTGCTCGATTCCCATATCATTATAACATACTCGGGAATATGGTCCTATTGGTATCTTGCACAAGAAATGGATACCTAGGTGTGCCATATTATTTACTTGAACTTTGAACTAGTTAAACTAAAATCAAACCAAACCAAACCCTAACCCAAACCAAACCCTAACCCAGGCCAAACCTTAAACCAAAACCAAAGCCTAACCCGAACCTAAACCCAAACCAAACCCTAACCTAAATCAAACCTTAACCAAACCGAACCAAACCATAACCCAAACAAAACCCTAACACAAACAAAACCCTAGCCTAAACCAAACCCTAAACCAAACCAAACCCTAACCCAAACAAAACCCTAACCTAAGCCAAAACTTAAACCAAACCAAACCCTAACCCAAACCAAACCCTAACCCAAGCCAAACCTTAACCCAAACCAAACCCTAACCCAAACCAAACCCTAACCCAAGCCAAACCTTAAACCCAACCAAACCCTAACCCAAACCAAACCTTAAACCAAACAAAACCCTAACACAAACCAAACCCTAGCCCAAGCCAAAGCTTAAACCAAACCAAACCCTAACCCAAACCACACCCTAATCCAAATCAAACCCTAACCTAAGCCAAACCTTAAACTAAACCAAATCAGACCACCCTAAACCAAACCCAACCAAAACTTTCCACCTTTCCTCTGGTGATAAAATTTCCACCGCAACCACGTAAGGCTATTGCTTTAGGTGATATAATTTTTACCATAACCACATAAGGCTATTGCCTCCCAGCCTATGGGGTAGCCACCCATCTATGGGCATACTTGGAGGTATATCAGGGTGCCACAGCCCTTTTGGAAGCATATCAGAGTGCCACGGGGGGAGGGACCTTACACAGATGAGTGTAAGTCCATACACATCCATATAAGGCTTACACAGATGGTAAGGGCCTTACATGCCCTTAAACCCCCTCACACATCCCTAAACCCCCTTATGTGACATTTTTACATGGATGCCTTAATCTTTCTATAAATAGTGACCTAGGGTCACTGAGAGGAACCCAGCAAAGAAAAAAGAAAAAAGGAACCCTTAAAGAAAAAAACCCTATTTTAGAGACCTTACAAGAAAAAGAGAGAGAGAGGGAGAGAGGAAAGAAAAAGAAGAGATAGGAGTCTGTAGAAATTCTGAGCTGAGCTTACTGAAGTTGAAGTTGAAGTTGACAGAGTCCTGCCCTATTTTCGAAAGTCCTCATTGTCCATATCAGGTTAGTACGGAACTT